>NC_061076.1:1894098-2006767 GCF_021917145.1 Hypomesus transpacificus | reverse complement strand
GAGAGAGAGAGAGAGAGAGAGAGAGACAGGGGGGGGCGAGAGAGAGAGAGAGAGAGAGAGAGAGACAGGGGGGGCGAGAGAGAGAGAGAGACAGGGGGGCGAGAGAGAGAGACAGGGGGAGAGAGAGAGAGAGAGACAGGGGGAGAGAGAGAGAGAGAGAGAGAGAGAGACAGGGGGAGAGAGACAGGGGGAGAGAGAGAGAGAGAGAGAGAGAGAGAGAGAAGAGAGAGAGAGAGAGAGAGAGAGAGAGAGAGAGAGAGAAGAGATAGAACCAAAATAAAAAAAGAAAGAAAGAGAGAGGCCTCTTTCAAGATGTGCATCATCATCAGATCCCCATCAGCCCGGCCCTGCTCAGGACCCTCAAAGGAGGCTTTGATCAGCGGAGGGGTGTGAGGAGAGAGGGGAGCCAGGGGAGGGGAGGGCGAGGGAGAGATGGATGTCTGGACCAGGCGTCCTTCACCTGTCACAGGACAACACCGAAGGGGTCCAGCGAGCTAGCGCCGCCGCTCCACCCGCCGCTCCACCCAGGGACCTCACCTCTCCAGGGCAGCACTCAGCCAGTCAGCCAGACAGGCAGACAGGCAGACAGACAGACAGACAGGCAGACGGCAGACAGGCAGAGAGGCAGCCAGGCAGACAGGCAGCCAGGCAGCCAGACAGACAGACAGGCAGAGAGGCAGACAGGCAGACAGGCAGGCAGCCAGGCCAAGGCCACGTCAAACTACGGCCAGTTAACCTGAAAACGGGCCTCTTCAGTCTGCTCTCAGAGCTCTGGCGACTGGCGACAAACTGTGTGAAAGATGAAGGCAGCAGAGCGCCAACACCACAGAGGGAAGGGTGGTGTCCGGGTGGAGTCTTGGAGTAGACCCAACACTGATAACTGATAACCAGAGGACCACCCTTACTCGACCAGTCACTGCCACAAACACACGCCACACACACACGGGCTACACGCACTTCTTTCATGTGCTGAAGCAACACACACACACACACTCTCATATATGTCACCTTGTGCAGAGAATGAGTGTGAGATCAAAGAGTTTACAGATGGTTTAGCAGGCTGAGGGGCTGCTGTGGTGTTGGGCTGCTGGAGTTTGACATCCTGCCACCAAAACATAGTGAGACAGGGAGCGTGAGGGAGAGACAGTGTGATAGAGAGAGAGAGACAGGGAGCGTGAGGGAGAGACAGTGTGATAGAGAGAGAGAGACAGTGTGATAGAGAGAGAGAGAGAGAGAGAGAGAGAGAGACAGTGTGATAGAGAGAGAGACAGGGAGCATGAGGGAGAGACAGTGTGATAGAGAGAGAGAGACAGTGTGATAGAGAGAGAGAGAGAGAGAGAGACAGTGTGATAGAGAGAGAGACAGGGAGCATGAGGGAGAGACAGTGTGATAGAGAGAGAGAGTGTGAGAGAGAGTGTGATAGAGAGAGAGAGAGAGAGAGAGAGAGAGAGAGACAGGGAGCGTGAGGGAGAGGAAGACTGCATGAAGGGTGCCAGCGAGAATGCAAATGAAAAGCTCCCAAGCAAAAAGAGCAACCGAAAGAAAAAAGAGAGGATGTGACGAGGAAAGTGTTGGAGGAGAAAGAGAAAAGCAGAAAAAAGCTGACATCATGAAAGAAAGGGAGAACCTGCCGGAGATCAAACGACAAACGCAAGACGTAAGCACACGTCGCATATATCCGCTTTACGCTCAAACGGACAGCTTTTGTCTTCTCTCGTGTCCTTCAGAAAGTACTGCTCTAAACACCACATCCCAATCTGTTCAGAGATAGCAAACAGCCATGTCTGTAAAAAGCAAGACAGTTGAAGAGAGTGAGGGGAAAGGAGGGTGTGACGCATGGAGAGGTTTCCTGGAAAGACGGCTCGGTGCGGCTGTCATGAAACCAAGGCCGAGAAAATACGAGACGGAAATATAGTCATCTCCTGCAGCCTGTTCTTGGCTCACCTTTCCCCTGCAGGGGGTCATGTTATGCCAAGTTGCATTGCGTTGTTTTGTCCAAAGAATTTCAGTGCCCAGTCTGAGCCTGTGTTGTTCTGTGCACCTGACAATAAAAGACTTGAACTGGGGGGCAGCCGTCAGCAGAAGGAGGGGCACCATACCACCCTCAACGAACTTAACGTCCCGTCGTCCCAGAGAGACGACGAAAAAGATGTCTGGGACAGTTCAACGATGACTGTGGGGACGACAGACCGTAACAATATAAAAGGCATACACCAGTGCAGTGGTTCAACACATTTAAACACAAGGCAGTGAAACATATCATCACATTTAGCTCTAGCTTCAAATTCCATAAACTATGAACAATTTATTACAAGCGCTGCTATGTGTTATGCGCTGCTCCACAGTGCGTGGTCACGCTTTCGGCAAACAGTGGCCGTCCATCATGAGTAAACTAGCTAGCTACTAGCTAACATTAATTCCAAGCCGACAGCAAACTTGGACATTTTAGGAAAAGTTTTTTCCCCCAACCCTGCATACGTCCATGACCACAGCCGCTGGACAAATGACAATGACAAATACCGAGCTAGCTAGTTTACCAAATGGGTACCCCTATCGACCGGCTAGCTCTTGACAGTGACACTCGGCGGGAATTTCACGAAAATGTGGACGGTTAATTTTGCACTTTGGGACGGTACTGACACAGTGAGGAAAAAAATTAGTTGTGAGGCCTTCCCGCAACCACAACCCCCCCCCCACACACACACACTTTTCTCCTTTACTAATTGAGACGTCCAACTCCCTTCATAGTGAAAAAGAACACCTCCCAGGTCACCTTCTTCCTGTCCTCACCCACACCGAGCGTCCTAGCCGACCGACCCTCTCTCCACAGTCCCCGTCTCTGCTGCTGCTGCCCCCCCCCCCCTGTCCCCCCCCCCTCTGTCCCCCCCCCCTCCGTACCACCACGCAGAGATGCCAGCTCCACATCATGAATATTCATCACTCTCATTACACAAGTGAGGAAACGCAGCATATTGCATGTGGCTTCCATTACTTGGAGAGATGGGAGGAGAGAGGGAGTGCGAGAGAGGGAGTGCGAGAGAGGGAGTGCGAGAGAGAGAGAGAGAGAGAGAGAGAGAGAGAGAGAGAGAGAGAGAGAGAGAGAGAGAGAGAGAGAGAGAGTCTGGAGGGAGCAGGAGGACAGGGAAGAGGAGTTTGGGGGAGTCGAGAAAGAAAAGGAGGGAAAACACACAGATGGGGCAGAGAGAGAGAGAGAGAGAGAGTGAAATAGAGAGTAAAAGAGAGAGTGAAAGAGAGAGTAAAAGAGAGAGTGAAAGAGAGAGTGTGAAAGAGAGAGTGAACGAGAGAGAGAGTGAAAGATAGAGAGTGAAGACGAGCGGGGAAAGAACTTGCTACGCAGCCAAAACAATTGCTCTTTGCTGAACCTCAAGAGTGCCACAAAGTTGTCATTATTCCTAGAACCAACAGCAGTCCCTCTTCCCTCTTTACAAGCCCAGAGACGGCCCTGTGGAGCCAGTGTTGTAGCAGTGCCCCAGCAGCAGGGACAGGCCCAGTCCAGGGGAATGAGGCTGGAGAACTCAATTTTAGCTTCCAAATCCTCCTGTAACAAAAAGCATCAAACAACTGCAATTCCTCTGTCGCTGTCTGGCTGCACACAATAGGCCAGGGGTAAGGAGGCTGCACTAATACCAAACATAGGTTCCTTTCGTAGACACACGTACACACACACACCGCAGTGACAGAGATTCTCTCTGGGCATACTGAGTCAGACAGACACGTTGAACACACACACACACACACTCTACCACACAGCCCCATACAATGAGGATTAATATGTGCTGTGATGCCAGTAATCACTAGGGAAGGAGGGCCATGGAGAAAAACTCCTGAGCCAGTCTGGTTCTCAGAGAGAATCTGCCTCTGCCCCTGCCTCTGCCTCTGCCCCCGCCTCTGCCCTTGCCCCTACCTCTGCCCTGCCCTCAAAAGTGAAGCATTTGAAGGAGAGATGAGACAAAGTCAAACAGCACCTAAAACTTTGTCCGTCTGGTGTCCTAGGCTCTTTAAAGAGCGTGGCTCGGACAAAAACAGCAAAGTATAATTGGAACAGGGTCCAGGAATCAATAGAGCTGCACACACAAGGGCCTTCGCCACCTCCATCTCATATTCTTCCCTCCATACCTGGTTTTCAGACCCCCCCCCCCAAAAAAAAAAACTCAATTTCAGAATGGTATGAACTATCGATTTCAGCACTACCGCAATTCTCTCCCTCCATCCCTCCCCCCCTCACCTGCCTCCATCTCACCTACTCTATATCACCTCAGCCCCCTCCTATCTTAATCGAGATGTTTTAATCTTTTTTTTTTCATCTCAATCTTGTACACAAAAACACTTTCCCTTACCCCGTTGTCATTCCCAGTCTGCTACTAGACTGCTGTTTTCAAAGAGCTTCACCCTCTGCTGTTTAACCACAACAAGGGCCTTCGCCACCTCCACTGCTGTTTTCCACTCAGTGTCAAGTACTGGCACCTGTTCTTCCCTGTCCCCAGTTGTGGTTAAACAGCAGAGGGTGAAGCTCTTTGCATCTCTTCACCTTTGACAATGAATTTGCAAAAGGCTTCAATCCCCCAACCGACCCCTGGCTGCTCTCCTTGGACCGACCAATCAACTCTGTAAATACCAAACAGACAATATCTGGACAGAAGCATTTCGATCTGGCTCCAGCCGGTTATAATCGCGCCCTCACATCAGCTGTTATCCAGGCTTAAATGCCAGAGAGTATCAGCACAACTACATCTGGCTTTTGGGGGGCCACTGCACCTTCTAAATCACTGCATTGTCATTCATATTCAGACCGCTTCCCCGGGTCAGCAGCAAGGCTAGCCAGCCAGGGAGACCCAGCCCCCAACCCAGCCCCCAACCCAGCCTCAGACCCAGCCTCAGACCCAGCCTCAGACCCAGCCTCAGACCCAGCCTCCGACCCAGCCTCAGACCCAGCCTCAGACCCAGCCTCCGACCCAGCCTCAGCCCCAGCCTCAGACCCAGCCTCCGACCCAGCCTCAGACCCAGCCTCAGACCCAGCCTCCGACCCAGCCTCAGCCTCAGACCAAGCCTCAGACCCAGCCTCCGACCCAGCCTCAGCCTCAGACCCAGCCTCCGACCCAGCCTCAGCCTCCGACCCAGCCTCAGCCTCAGACCCAGCCTCCGACCCAGCCTCAGCCTCAGCCTCAGCCTCAGACCCAGCCTCAGACCCAGCCTCAGACCCAGCCCCAGACCCAGCCTCCGACCCAGCCTCAGACCCAGCAGGACTGGAGGTCTAACAGGCCGACGGTTAGTAAAGAGGGGCTGAACTGGCCAATGTGTGAGGCAGACTATAATGGGAGAGAGAAGCTGTCTGAGAAGCACGGTGTTAGACTGAGGAATGGCCCGGCGTCACTTCAACATTACTTTTCCTCTTAAAACATCCACTTCGTCTGTGTCACTACTGCTCCCGTGTAGTTATTGGAAAACAGCTCTGTGCAGGCGGAGGAAAACCATTCGATAGGGCCACTGTCTGTATCAGTCACACACTGACACACACACACACACCAACAAAATACATTTCATCCTCCACATGCGAAACAGCCAATAGCACAGGCAGGCATTTGCGACCCCAATCCATATTTCAATTTCCCATCCCCTCATGCAAACTAATTCGATACTTGTTGCCTTCCCTCACAAGTGATCAGCAAACTGAAAAATGAGCTTCTTCTCAAGCTGGAACTTTAGTGTCACACTCACACACACACACACACTGAAGTGGTGGGAGGACATGGGTATAATCACATTTACTGGAGCACAAACACAGCAGCCGTACATATTAGGGCCTACACATTTTCACTCGCCAAACTTGGACACAAACCCAGACAACTGCCGCCTTTCCAGACCTAAACTTTCCCTCTCCCCCTTCTGTGCTCGTTGGAGAACGATGCAGGCAGGTATTAGCGACCAAATTTAGGGGCTTAAACAGCGACAGCTTTACCACGCCTGAGTGGCCTCAACCACTCCACTCCTGTCAGACTCTATTAGCCTGCTCGACATCGGCGCAAATCGACGTGCTGTTGTCCCAGCAGCTCCAGAAGCACATGCCTCCAAAATGGCTACGGGAGGAAAATTGGCAGAGAGGCTGTGTGGAAAAACATCTCAGGTGGCTGAGCGGTTAGGGACTCGAGCTATTAATCAGAAAGTTGCCGGTTCGATTCCCGGCTGTGCAAAAAATGACGTTGTGTCCATGGGCAAGGCACTTCACCCTACTTGCCTCGGGAGACTGTACCTGTACTACTGTAAGTCGCTCTGGATAAGAGCGTCTGCTAAATGACTAAATGTAAATCTCTGAGAGAAGTCTAATTTAGCATATCCCAACGTGAGACGAAGATGGAGTCTGGATGTGTCATCAACACACCGGCTATGGATCCTGTGCTTCACCTTAGCTACAGTAGAAGTCTTCCAACAACACCTTTTGTCTGTTTGACACTCAAGACAAGAACACGCATACTGCTTGCAGAACATCCAAATGAATGCAGTGTTTAGGGTTGTTGTTCATTTAATGCAGACAGTTTTTCTCCATTAATATGTAACCAGTTAACAAGCAGGCAGACACACATTAAGAAAGGCAGAATTGAGAATTTGATGTCACATGTTCATTCAACACTTCTATCTCATTATGAAGAGAGCCTAAATCAAACGATATTTCCTCATATGACAGAAAGGTCAGAGGGCTGAAGGGGTAGGCTGAAAAGGAAAGGTCTCTATCTTTTCAGACAAAAAGATAGAGGGAGGACATAACAATCCACACATTTTGGTGGACTAGCCTAACCAAAACAGCGAGCAATAGAGCTGCTAGTCACAGCACAAAACGGTACTTTTGTTAAATCCCTCAACGGTGCATGTGACCAATTTGGTCGTGATGCCTGACGGACGTCCAACTTTCAAAAACGTTTGAATATCGCTGACCGATCTAGTGTCGTAGTTCCAGAAGAGTTGCAAATTATCTCGGGTCAGGTCTGGATAGGATTGTTAGTGTGAATGTGTGGATTCTGCATGCCATGTATGAAGATGAGAGATCTGTGCTGTGAAAGAGCATTGTGGGTAATCTTGGGAGTTCAGGATCCAAACTAAGAGAGGTCCTGTAGGCCCATAAGGGATCATCAACCATCGCGGACATCAGGACTTCAATTACACTCATAGTAGTTTAGACAGTATGTTAGACACAGGCATAACTGCACTAATGATGCATCTAGCTTGTGAACTCAAGACTGGTTTCAAAGGACCCAATTATGACGCTACAATCCTCCTGATTGGAGCCGATGGAAACAGCTGTACCAGTCTACTTACAATGGTCCCCGGCAATGCATGAAAGACGTACATGCATAAAAGATGTACCAGATGAGTAAACTAGACAGGTTGGAGAGTACTTACAGAACCTATTGTTTTGAGGGACACATCCAAGGATGTTTATGGATTTTAGAATAGAAAGGTTTTGCAGTATTCTTCAGACAATAACCCACATTCCCTCCGCCCAAATCACCTTGGTTATTTAATCATGCTCTCTTTCAACTTTTACCAGAAGTTATTTTATCATCTGTAGATCTGTGGAACTGATGGGCTCCGTGAATCCTATACATTTATGTCTGACATCACTCGTGAGGAGTGGAAAACGAGGTTAATTTTTGTTACAACAGTTAGGTAGTCTGAAAGTTTCGGAATCGGTGCGTGCTTGAAGAATACCTGATGGGGTAGAGCTAAGATAAGTCCTAAAATAACTTAAGTTTCTTATGTTTAGACAAAAGAGATAGTATCCAGTTTATTCTGAAGGGGGTTTAAAAGGTAAGCTCTTTCTAACAAAGATAATGTAGCTTTGGGTACATGAAGGCCTACAATGCTATAGCTAGTAGCTAAAAGACTGCTTCGACGTTGACAGTCAGGCTCTGTTTAGAACACGATCAAATTAAATCATGATATTTTAAATACAATCACTACCCCTAGGCATACAATTTGATATCGTTTAGAACTCTATGCAACCATGCATCGGGAGTTCTGTGAACTTTCATTTGGGCCTATTGATATGAAATGTGGTGAGTAGCATCTCTTCAGCACTTCGGTCAGACCGTGTGGACACTAAACCGAGCTCGACAAGCCGGTTGTACGGAAAACAGGATCCCACTCACACTAGCTGTAACCACCACATCGTCACTATTGTCTCCCATCAATAAGTGCACAGCTATATTTAGGTTTTAGACTCACCTTTCCTTGTTTATTTGCAGTCAAGATCAAATTTTGACAGCAGTTGACATTTTACATCCGGGTTCTGCCGATGACGAAAATACACGCTCAAAGCCATAGATGAGGTGCGCACGATTTGTAATCTCGTGTAGCCCAGATGAGCGAGATTTTCTTGTTTGAAGAAATAAAACGCCCACCCCGGGACTACTCGTGAGTCAAATGGAAATTACTGCATATGTAATCCACGCCTGTGCAGTGCACGCTGCGCCCACACGAGCAAAACACAGCATTAGTTTTGAAAACTTAAATGAAGGGTACAGACTTAATTTGCATGTGTTAGGCCGGGACGTCAATCTTATTTAGGGTTTAAAATAAAAAACTTTAGGGGGCCAACCTTCAGATAGTCTGAATGACAACGTTTATTACGATGTTGTACTTTTTTTGTACTGTCAACTTTGTTAACGTTAACGTTAATGTAAAAACTTTTTTTTAAGGAATCTAATATTTTAGCTTTTTAACGGAACTCAAGACGTTTGCTTATCCTTTTGTTGCAACGATTTATTATATGAATACATCTTAAATTATAATTAATCACATTTAAATGATGGATAGTTTGTTCAAGATTTAATAGGGCTAACACATCTAACCATCTCTACAGTCCTCACATGTGTGAAGCTGCTGATTCCCCGCCGATGAAATAAGGAAGATTGTCATTTGGTTCCACGATAAGCTCGAACATTATTACGCTGTGACAGACTCAGCTCGCTATGAAGGTCTGGCACCATGTTCAGCAGTCGATCAGGCAGCTCCGAAGGAGTTTAATGCAATTATAAATAAATAAGCATGTGATGGGGAGGAAGACAGTGCCCTTTGGGGACAAGCTGAAAGAAAATATAGGAAGTTTAATTAAAGCTGTGAAACCATACTCCTACACACACAGCATGCGAGCACACACACACACCCACACACTGTGAAAATAACCAACACTGGTAGAAGATGATGTGTGTGTCTGTGTCGGGTTGCGTGTATGTCCAACTATGAATACTTGTCCTTATGATCACTACTTATGATCACACCAATCACTTATTTTGATAATGTGATCGTTATTTTGATAATGTGATTGTTATCAACAGATAATAATAAGAGGAGATGGATTACTTACACGGATGAGGAAAGGATGGGTTTGCAAAGATGAAGAAACACCACATTGTGCACGTACACAAATGCATCACTTTGTTATATTGTGTTTCGGTGGATGTATTTATTGTTTTTTATAGAGCAGTGATTGAACTGCCAGTCTCCCTGTAATTACCTAAGGGGTGTCAAGCTAAGGCACAGCCAGTAAAAGGCTGATGAGGGAGTATTGAGTTTGCACTTCAATTAGAGTGCTTATAGAGTGTGGATTACACACAGTACTCCAGGGCCACAGCTCTCACGCAATTACTACAACACGCCATGGGGGGGAGGGAGGGGCAGCTGAGAGGGGAGGGGGGGTGCAAGGAGGGGACGGAGGGGTTGAAAAGTAAAAGCTGTACGTGAAGCGTCTTGACGATAACTGTGCAGAGGTATCACTGGAGACTTTGGCGGATTAAATAGTGACTGGGGCGGGAAATACATGTTCCCTTGTTAAATGAAGCATGACAATAAGCTTGAATCTGTGCATCACCTGAAAGGAGTGAGTTTCAGTATAAAAGGGAAAGTTGAGCCTGAAAACGGAACAAGTTCATCCGTCTGGGTTCTTTTACTGTAGGAAGTGCGTGCTCAAGTCTCACAGCAGATGACTTTATACATTAGCATTTGTTTGGCTACCCCTTTGCATTCCTTCTCTGTTTTATTAGAGAAATATCCTTCAAGTAGAGGAGAGTAAGTGGATTGTTGTTACTAAAAGAGGGAGAAAAACAGCAAGGACCACAATAATGTGTCTGATTCCAGGAATCTGATTCCGGTAAATTCTCCAATGGATTATTGAGCCAATGAGTGAACATCTCTGGCCATTTAGAGTGGATTTGTCTGTTTGGCAACGATAAACGTCAGCTTGCCTTTCTTCAGCTTAGCTCCTCAACTCTGAAAAGGAGATTGCTGAAGGACGGGCTTTTAGAGAAAACTGGGCGATGGCAAAAAAGAAAAGGAAACTAATTTGATTGCTTGGCTGCACTTTAAAAGACAATGTGAGATAATGTGAATAATTAATTGTTACAGGTCCACAAGACAGACTCTTGCTGCTTAATTACTTAATGTGTTGTTTGCACAATTATGACCTGGGATTAAAACACCTCAGAGAGGAAACATGAAGCAAGAAAACTGTGATTTAAATCACAGTAGGGTAATGAAATAGTGATAGTTTTATGATTGACACGTGTTGGCAATGACTATGCTGGTTTTGAACTTGATGACCGGACATTAAGAACTCATATGATAGAATGTTCATGATGTCATAGAGAACTGTCTGCCACTTCCGGAGTTGAAAGCCATACGGGATAAAATGTCAGATTATCAATTAAATTAATAATACAAAATTAACACTCTCCTGCTCTCTCTCTCCCACACACACACACACACACACACACACACACACACACACACACACACACACACACATGCACATAGTACATGCATACGTACACACATAGCTTAAATACATGAATGCCTGTTAACATTCCATCAAGTAAACAATGAAATCATTCCGGCATGAACATATCCTTTAAGACAACAGTTAATAGTAGGATGAATTTCCTCCCACCATTTATCTTCCCTTTTATCTTTCTGGCTCAACCTTTCGCTCCATCTGTTCACATCATCTTCATTCTCTCTCTCTCTCTCTCTCTCTCTCTCTCTCTCTCTCTCTCTTTCTTTCTCTTTATTTCACACTCTGTTTCTCTCTCATGTTCTCCCTAATCTTCTCTTCTTCCCTCTCTCTCTCCCTCTATCTCTCTATCTCCCTCTATCCATCTCTCTCTCTCTCTCTCCATCTCTGCGTCCTCCTCTCTTTCATTGCCACCATCAACACAGAGCCAGTGTAGCCTTGTGTGTAGGTTTCCCACAGGCCCTGAAGGAATCTCTCACATCGCTCTCACATAATCACTTCAGACCCGGCTGCTTAGGCCGACATCTCCACCGAGACTCACCAGCCGCTAGCTGCAGGCCGAATCAGACCGCTGAGCGAAAAAAATAAACTGCAACAAAGAAACAAAGCAGTACGAGTCAGACCGAAGAGCACAGCCAGTCTGAGAACTTCAAGGGCTTGTCTTTTAGCCATTGATTGCCATGTGCTGCTCTCCAGTCTGGTGGTACAAAGACGTGGTGTTGGAGCGCGATGGGTTTTCGGTGCCCCCCCCCCCACAAGCAGAATCCACCGACGGTGAAGAGTGCTGTGTTGCATGTCTGTGTTCATGTCTGTGTTCATGTCTGTGTTCATGTCTGTGTTCATGTCTGTGTTCATGTCCCTGGATGCTGTGTTGCATGTCTGTGTTCATGTCTGTGTTGCATGTCCCTGGATGCTGTGTTGCATGTCTGTGTTCATGTCCCTGGATGCTGTGTTGCATGTCTGTGTGTTCATGTCCCTGGATGCCCCTCTAGAAGAATCTGAGTATCACCAGAAAAAAACTCACACCATCACCAAAGTCCCCAAATTCCATCCCACAATATGAAAGAAGAGGGATTTAACTATGCGTTTAATGGCTTCTTACACTGGCAAATGGACCTTCTCTGAAATCCCAACACGGTTAGAAATTAACTATTTCTCCCCCAATTAGGGGCAACCATTGGAAGACAGCCTCTAATTCCATGCAAGGATTTTTTTTAAGAGAGAGAAAGGGGTTCTGTTTGTGCCTGGCCTCTCTCTCTCTCTCTAATGACAAGCTTGAATAAGCATGAAATACATACACCATCCGTCAGCCTGTTGAGAAAAAAAAAACGCCCCTTATGAAATTATTAAGTTGAAAATATATTTTGAACATTGCCAGAGCTGCCTCTTGAGGGCTGGCAGCATAACAAGATTCTGTGTGCACTGACACATTAGCATACATTTGTGGAAACTATAATGTCTGTTAGTGTGAGGGAAAGGATAGCTTCACAAGCCGTACTCTGTAATACTTGCTGGGTGAATGTCCTATTTGCTAGTTCAGTTTTCTCTCCATATTGCCTGTCAAAAGAGTCAATTTTTACTATCTTAATTAGCCACTGGAACTTGAATAGGGAGGGAAAGATATTTGAAGTGGATGCTGCTTGGACACAGTTGGACTGTAGCCTGAGCAATCCAATTGAAATGATAATTGTCTCACAATAGCTGGATTACAAATGTCTTTAGCTTGGTGTGCTTATACAGGTATCTGTATATAATATATGCAATATTTAGCAATTCAGCTCACAGTTAACTTTGACGAAATCAAAGAACTGTTTATAATTTAAGTCAACAAACATATTTGATTTGTAAAGTACATTTAGTCATTTAGCATTTAGCAGACGCTCTTATCCAGAACGACTTACAGTAAGAAAGTACAACACCTGAATTATAAATGTTATGTACAATTTCTATGAATAATCTCAAAAATGTTAAATGATACTACTTTAAGCCTTACACCAATACATATACTACAGCACTGCTTTACTGTTGCTTTTCAGCAGTGTTTTAGGAACATCAACAACTTACGTGACTCCTGAGGTGCCATTGACATTTTGATAAAGTCTAATTAAGGCACTATCAATACTAGGGAGGTAATGTAAGATAGCATTAAGTCAATCTGTGTGTGTGCAGGAGAGGGTTCTGAGGCCGGTATGTGTGTGTGTGTGCGTGTGTGCGTGTGTGCGTGTGTGCGTGTCAGGTTAGAAATGCATGACCTGGATTTTTCCAATTTGAGGTGTGGACTGCCCTGGTACAAATGGGCTTTGAATCCTTTGATTCCCTGTGTTGAGAGGTTATCCAGGGGGGAGATGTTATTGAAAAACCATCATAGACCTCACACATGGAACAGGTCACTGTGACCTTAGATCCAAACATACACTCTGCATGGGGATCATTCAGCCTCAGCTGAATCTTCAGCCTGCCTGTGTGCCTGGCACACAGGCTCTGCATTCCTATTCCTAAATGAGAGCTAACAAGATCCTGCTGAACCTGACCTGCTTAAAGTAGTCAGGATTTCTATGTGTACACTACTCAATACTGTCAATATTAAAATATTGACAACTTAGGCCTGCCCTTTTGATGTTGATTACATTTAAATTCAAGTACATTAAAACTGCTTTTTAGCTTATCTATGGTGGAAAAAAACGAATATTCTTTCTAGCATAGACATTTGAATCATTTTTAACTTGAATGTGAAGGTGAAATGAGTTCCTTCTTTCATGCTGAAACAATGTGCAGCTCCAATAATCAAAGACCTTGAATCAGGTGCAGGACATTGGTTCCAACCAATCACAGAGAAGCAGGAATGAGACGGTAATGGGGTTAGCCACTTAAAAGCGACGCAGCAGAAAGTCAGTTATTGGAAAACTAATAGAGACCGAGGTTTGTTTGTAAGCTTCGGCTGTTTGCTTAATTACAGATCCATGAACATTGCCCTGATTTACATATGAAAATGAAAAACAGGTGGCTTTTGTTCCTGGCGTTATTTCGTCTAAAGGAGATGAGGAAGTGGGATAGAGAGAAGAAGCAAAGATACATTTAGAGAGATTCAGGACTTAGGCTGGATACAGTGTGTTCAAAACTATGTTAAGTAAGAAGGTAAGCAGAGAGTCAACATTTAGCATTTCCACACACAGTCAAGTGGGATGATTTCACCTAAACACAGCAATTATCCCCCATCTAAATATGGTGACAATCCTGGCTGTCAAAGAGAGAGGCGAGATCTCAGATAGATTCCTTCCTGTCTGGGGAGGTGTGTAATTCCACATTCCTCTTGCTTGACGGTTATAAGTGTCCTTGCGGGAGACTCTCTGAAGATGCTCAAGAGCTCAGAGTGCCACTGGTGCTCAGGTACACAGATGTTACAGTGTGACTCTGTGATCTGCTAGCAGTAGCTACTCTGCATGTTACTAATTCATTCAGACAACTGGGGATAGAGGGAGCAGGTCGCTGGTGCTGGTGCTGGAGAGCTACTGAGATAGTGAGAAGCTGCCTTGTGTGACGCCAGCTTTGCTGACGCCAGAGCTGAGGTATGCAGCCAGGCTCACATTTTTCATTGGTCCATTGAAGTCTGTAAACAGCAAGAGGCATCCCACTTAAGGAGGCCTTTACAGGACAACTCACCAGCTACCTCTCTCTGACTCCTGGTCATGCTTTTCTTTCTTTCTTTTTCTTGTTCTATCTTTCACACACTCTCTCTCTCTCACACACACACACACACACACACACACACACACACTCTTCTCACTTATATCTCACAAACACATCTGGGGGACTATCTCTCTCTCACACACGTTCACACACATTCACACACTCTCACACACACACACACACACACACACTCTTCTCACTTATATCTCACAAACACATCTGGGGGACTATCTCTCACACACACACACACACACACACTCTTCTCACTTATACAGTGCCCTCCAAAAGTATTGGAACAGTGAGGCGAATTCCTTTATTTTTGCTGTAGACTGAAAACATTTGGGCTTGACATCAAATAATGAACGTGAGACCAGAGATCAACGTTTCAGCTTTTATTTCCAGGTATTTACATCAGGATCTGATGCACAACTAAGAAAATATCACATTTTGTTTGAATCCACCCATTTGTCATGTGATCAAAAGTATTGGAACAGATATATTTAAAACATATTTAAGTGAATAAGACTTAATATTTAGTTGCAAATCCTTTGCTTTCAATAACTGCAGCAAGTCTGTGACCCATTGACGTCACCAAACTTTTGCATTCTTCCTTTTTGATGCTTTCCCAGGCTTTCACTGCAGCCTCTTTCAGTTGTTGTTTGTTTTGTGGGGTTCCTCCCTTCAGTCTCCTCTTAAGCAGGTAAAATGCATGCTCTATAGGGTTTAAGTCTGGAGATTGACTTGGCCAGTCTAATACCTTCCATTTCTTGCCCCTGATGAACTCCTTTGTTGTTTTGGCAGTGTGTTTTGGGTCGTTATCTTGCTGCATGATGAAGGCTCTGCCAATCAGTTTGGTTGCATCTTTCCTTAAATTGGCAGACAAAATGTTTCTGTAGACTTCCGAGTTCATTTTGCTGCTGCCATCATGTGTTACATCCTCAATGAAGATTAATGAGCCCGTCCCAGAAGAAGCCATGCAAGCCCAAGCCATGACATTACCTCCACCGTGTTTCACAGATGAGCTTGTGTGTTTGGGATCATGAGCAGTTCCTTTCTTTCTCCAAACTTTAGCCTTTCCATCACTTTGGTAAAAGTTAATCTTTGTCTCATCAGTCCATAAAACTTTGTCCCAGAATTTTTGAGGTTCATCTCTGTACTTTTTGGCAAATTCCAGCCTGGCCTTCCTATTCTTCTTGCTAATGAGTGGTTTGCATCTTCTGGTGTAGCCCTTGTACTTTTGTTCATGAAGTCTTCTGCGAACAGTAGATAGTGATACCTTCACTCCTGCCATCTGGAGGTTGTTGCTGATCTCACTAACAGTTGTTTTAGGGTCTTTCTTTACAGCTCTTACAATGTTTCTGTCATCAACTGCTGATGTTTTCCTTGGTCTACCTGTTCGACGTCTGTTACTTAGTACACCAGTAGTTTTCTTCTTCTTCAGGACATTCCAAATGGTTGTACTGGCTATGGCCAATGTTTCTGCAATGGCTCTGATTGATTTTCCATCTTCTCTAAGACTCACAATTGCTTGTTTTTCACCCAAAGACAGCGCTCTGGTTTTCATGTTGTTTTCACCTCTGAATACAGTCTGCATAGACAAAACCTATCTTACCCAATCTGAACCTGAGTGTAGACATTCAGTGGTATTTATTGATTGAATAATGTATGTAATAGGACACACCTGGGCAACAAAACACACCTGTCAGTCACATGTTCCAATACTTTTGCTCACGTGACAAATGGGTGGGTTCGAACAAAAAGGTGATATTTTCTAATTTGTGCATCAGATCCTGATGTAAATACCTGGAAATAAAAGCTGAAACGTTGATCTCTGGTTTCACATTCATCGTTTGATGTCAAGCCCAAATGTTTTCAGTCTACAGCAAAAATAAAGGAATTGGCCTCACTGTTCCAATACTTTTGGAGGGCACTGTATCTCACAAACACATCTGGGGGACTATCTCTCTCTCACTCTCACACACACACACACACACACACACACACACACATTCACACACACACTCTCACACACACACACACTAATATCAATAAAAGCTCTGTCCCTGGTTGATAACATCCTCCTGACTGAAGCCTGACTGACTGACTGAAGCCTGACTGACTGACTGACTGACTGAAGCCTGACTGACTGACTGACTGACTGAAGCCTCTTCCCACCTCCTCCCTATTCCCAGTTCAGACTGCCCTAATTCAGGGATTCTCCTGAGGAAGCATGAAAGTCTTACCTATTTCTCCTGTGTTCTCTCCTCAAAAACCCTCCCACTCCCTCCTATAAACATAAACAAACAAACAAACACACACTTACTCACAGATACCCACACACACGCACACACTTAGCACAGCACTGTGTAGCACAGAGACGACTGCTCACGTTTGCTGGGATAGAAGCCACAGTCCAGTAATTAATCTCTTCAAAGGACAAGCATGGTTCCAGATGGTTCTTCTCTAATGGTGTGTGTGTGTGTGTGTGTGTGTGCGTGTGTGTGCGTGTGTGGGGGTGCGCTCATTTGTGTTTGTGTGTTTGTGACATTATTGGGTTATTAACCACTGACCTCTATGTTGTGTGATTCACTGCAGCCCAACAGAACAGGAAGCAGAGGGGTATATTTGAGTCGACTAACAAGGGCACATAGACAGATTAATTAAGTAAACATTTCGGTTCCTTTTCCAAAAGCCGGCACTTTGCTTCTGATGACCCAGCCCACAACAGAGCACAATGACACCAGAGGAAACCTTGGCTCCATGGACACCTTACGACAAGACACCAGAAAAACTCATGCCCACTGACAATATTGCCTAGCCACGTTTTGTGCTAGATACCATTCATATTACATTAAAGTAAAATGATTCATCCGAACCTGCTTTTAGATCAGCCAAGTCTTCGGTTGGCTCAAAGGGGGGGGGGGGGAGGGGGTGGGGGCTGACCAGGAGAGAAGGACAACAGAGATATGTGGAACTGCTGGATGCTCACAAACACATACCCCCACTCCCTGCATGCCAGGTCTCTAGCAAAATCAATAATCCAATATGTTAGTCAGAGATAAAGGATGATCAGACGATAGGTGCGACGCGGCCCTGAGAGGCATGTCCATCACAGAGCACAGGAAGGTGAGCCCCTACGAACAGGACCTCGCGGGACTGTCAATCACCTGCACAGTAATGATAAAACGGGAGACAAATGAAGGCAATAACTTGCAATGGGATTAGATTTGTTATTTTTACAGGGTCCGGAAGTGGTCGATTTGGAGGATTTGTCTTCTCTATTGTGCTAATATGGCGGTGTCGCATTGTAGGGCCATGCTGTTAATCGGTTGTGGGTTGTAAAAAAAATGGGACTTTGAAACTAACCAGGTCATATTCTTTTTCCTGGTCACATGAGTGTGTAGAAGTCCATGTTGATGGAGTTTTTAGGCATACCACCTCAGACAAATCCATTCCAGGTTTAGACCATAGCTGTTACCATGCAGGCCTGCGCATAACAGTCAATCTCATTTTGAAAGTCCATCACTTGATACCGTGTATCACTGTATTGACTGTATCTGGCTCCTCCGCTAGTCTACTATTGTGGTAGACTTTGGCTCTAAATACAGAATGTGTATGTTTATTTAGTGGCCCAGTAGGAACCACATCAGTTGGGTCTTCCTGACAGTCCTAGCAGGGCCTATTAAACTGTTACACGCAGGCGTCCATGTGACTTTTGATTATCATAGACACACCCCAATTCATCCAATACGATTCTAAGAAAAAAAAGTACTTTGAACTATGGATTCCATAATAAACAATGATTACGTTTGTCTTCGTTATGCAGTGTAATGGCATTGCTAACAAAACACCCCAGTGGACTCATCTTCTGGTGGTGGCTGCCTGACTTGAGCTGAAATGAGGTAAGTAGCTCCACAGACACTAATCACAGCTGCGGCATTGTATGTTGCAGAATCTACACTCCTGTAGGCGTATCAATTTGCAACTAAATGGAAACACGCTCGTATAGAAGATGAGAGAATTACTAATAATTTTCCTACCATCACTTTTGCCTTTCAATCCATGTCATGCAGTGTAACGGGACGCTCAGCCGAAGGCAGGGACGACACAATGGCGCCACAATTTAGAAAACAAACACACAGGCCTGAAAGAACTCATAATATAAGCATCAGTCCCCCACATAACATCACACCACTTCCACATCCCACAAGCACGTGAAGACGCTGGAGTTACTGCAAACCAATGGCTGGAATGTTTTAAGATGTGATAGCGCCCCCTAGGGGGAAATAACATGTATGTATGAATGTTTTAAGAGGTGATAGCGACCCCGAGGGGAAGTAACATGTAGCAGTGTTTCTGCCCGCCCGTATTCTGTGTTTCCCAGAAATTACAAGTGAGATACATTATTACAAACGAATGTTTCTGGAATTCCCTGGTTTCTCCGGCTCAACTAATACGTTTGAGAACAGGGGACAGAGAGGTGGGGGGCAGACTGAGAGAAGCAACTGGAAACTGTCTGAGAAGCTTAGAAGTGAGGAAAGTTTCTTTGGCTGTGGGCAGATGTTGGTTGCCGCGGCAGCTGGTGTGGGTAGACACACCTGTCTCTGGCTCTCACAGTCTCCCTCTCCTCTGGTGTTGAGGATGCGACAGATGGAGTCCGAAGGTTCTGATCCAGTCCCAGGGATGCTCCTTCAATCTGCCCAGCGCTGGATGCCTAAAGTGGGGGCCTGGAGTCAGGGGAGCACGGGACTGTGTCCAAGCCCAGCCTTCCCCAACACACGGGTCAACTGCAAACAGACAGAGATCATACTGCACAACACATACACTGGTACTGCCTCCCAATGGAGGAAATAAGAACAGCAGCTTTTTCAGCATTTTAAAGTCAATAGAAAACGTTTTGCTAGAATGAAAGACATTGACGCCCGTTCTCGTGAGATATGCAGTTTTTCAATCCCTCAGTTTGTACATCCAAAAGACGATCGGAGAAAAAGATGATGCTGGTTTGTTGAGACTGGTTCCAGGTAGAGCCATAGGTTCCAGGGTCTGCTTGAGACATATCGTGTGACAGCACGATGAGCAGCCAATCGTTGAGAACCACACTGCGGAGGTCAAGGAGTTGTGTCACAACCCCAAGGCTGGGGAGTCTATCACAGAGTGGCTTGGTGACCTTTCTGTCACTTGCTGTGTGGCAAATCAATGTAGCGTTTCTATTGCAGAACAGAGACCTCATCAAGGGTGCTCAGTGGCTGATCTATTGAACTTCCTTTAACCCCAAGCTTATTTATTTGCATCTTGGACACTTTTGGCACTAATATAGTTGCCGCAAGCTATAAAAGCCACCCTGTATCGACAGAAGTTTCAACTGATGGGGAGGCAGTTGGTAGCTCGATGAAAGAGCTAAATACAATAGGGATTTCTAAGACCTAACATCTTTTTCTTTCAGTTCCAACAGAATCTTGACGAGGCCTGTGTTGCCTGTGTGTCTGTGTGCATTAACGGATCATCCGAGCTATAACTGAGGACTTCTGTCTCCCAGCAGCGAAATACTGTAGTTTCTCCACACAGCCTTTACAGCTCCCTGAGGTACCTTTAAAGCATTTTAATGGACCCACTTACAGTACATCCAAGAAGACAGATACTGCGGTAGCAAAAGCTTTCTGTAAGCGTGAATGACATTTTAAATAACGTCTGTTATGGGCTAGACTTTTGAAATCCTGCACAATGTTCGGATTCAGTGACTATGAGACCTTATCCCTGTGCTCCCCTTAAACCTCTCAACATGAGGAATGTAACAGAGTTAACACCTAGGACTGAAGAGAGACATTGTGTGGAGGACCAGTCCTCATAGCTTGCTACTGAATGGTGCAGGATTATTCAAGACTCATCTGTGGTGATTTACAACAGAGCAATGAAAGCACAAAGGCTGGACAGATGATGTCTCTTTCATAGTATTCCATTATCAAGGTAGACAAAGCTTCTCAAATTATCAGTGAGCATCAAATGGGTCCACTGGGATCCATTTGGAGAAATAATTGTGCTATTATTATTCATGACATTTTCAGCAAAAAAGGGAATCCATCTATGAGGAGAGTGACGTTGGGAAAACAAAAGGAGGACAGACTGGTGACATGGATGGATAACGATATTATGCTTTGCCATTTGAGTGTCTTTTACAAATGGCGGTTCGATGAGGGGGGATATGTGGTGCTAATCAACTTCTGGCAAACGTAGGAGTGGGCACCCCAGGTCGAAAGCGGGTTTGAAGTTTAATGATGCCAGATGCCAGCTCTGCCAGTCTGCGGGCGCTAACGAGCTGGCAGCATCGGCGTCTCGGGCCATGGCGGCGGCACCTGGAAATGCAGCACGCGTTTCGAGGGGGCGGGGTCGTACCGGGGCTGTCGAAGAGGCTGCTAGAGACCCAGTAAGGCACGGAGGGCCTGAGTCTCTTTGAAGAGCGTCCCAATTTCCATATTTCATTACGCATTGCTGACTGACAAGACCCAGCCAGATGTTCTATTTTCAGCTATTTAAATTTTGACCTGCTTTCCAGCCATGGATGAAAATAAATCAGATTTCATCAAAACGCAGATACCATGGATGATGACGACTTGGCACATTTGTATTTGTCAGTTTTTGATATGTGTTTCTACCTTACTCCCTGTATGTTTGTGTAAAATGTTTTGAGAGAAACTTATTAACTTGACAATCAGAAATGGTTCCAACTGCCGTAATAAAACCCTTTTGATACTCTTTCAAAACTCGTGAGCCTCTGACTCAAATGTAGTCCCAGTGTCCCTGAGATTTCCAGGATGATTAATTCCAATTGAATTCGTCTTGAATTGGCTGTTAAATTGAGGTGCCCTTACTCATTTCCTCACTCAAAACTATATCGACAGCCCTGACCTTTGTGTGTGCCTGCTGCAAATGACACTTTGTCAGACTAAGTGAGGGAGCTGAGAGAACAATGTAATGGTGTTGGTACACAGAAGCATCGATAGACTCCTTGGTTTGCACTCTATGTGTATCTGCGTGATAAAGATGGGTGACATGGATCAAAAATTGAACAATCGCAAAAGTTAAGTGAACAGACAGCAAGTTCAAGAAGTTCCAGTGAAGGATGGCTGAGGATTTGTCCCAAATTTCACCCCTCTCCCTAAGGGGAGAAACCAGGCCAATGGAATACAAGCGTTTAGATAAATCTATCCAGGCTGCTGCCTTAGATGCTCTCTGAAAGGACCACATGGGAGAGAGAGAGAGATAGAGAGAGAGAGCGAGCATCATGGAGGAGGAGTGAGGACCACACCTGGACAAGAGAGAGAAGTTCCTTATGTTGTTTCTGAATGGTGTTGTGGTGTTGTTAATGTATGGTTGTCTGTTGTTGTGCCTCTTGCTTTGGCAATACGGTTGTAATGACTGTCATGCTAATAAAGCTAAATTAAAAGAGAGAGAGAGAGAGAGAGAGAGAGAGAGAGAGAGAGAGAGAGAAAGAAAGAGCGAGAGGAAGAAACCAAACAGTCACCAAGTACAAAGTATAAATGTTTTAAAAAGGGCGTGAGGGAGTATCTGGCATGCTTGAGATCTGGGGAAAGCAACATTACCTTCAACACATAAGGCCATCAATCACTCCAATCCCATCCGGTATCAGCGCTCGACTGTAACAGCCGGCTTCCCGCTTAGCGACTCCTACCATCAGTTTCACATTATCAACCTGTTATGCCACTGATCACAGAGGCCATTGTGCTCTACTACTACAGGTGTTAGGGTTCACAGGTTGCCTGTTGAAATCTATAATGTCACACATTTCAATATATAGTGACTCAAAAGTAGGCAATGGTTACTGTTTGTACATTGCATTTCCAATTGCTATTCATGGTGTATAGTCACATTCACATAAGTGTTTTTAATCTGTAGCCTACTGAATCTAGCGTCACCATATGCAGTCTATAACGATTGCGACAAAGTACAAAGCAATCGTTTTGATGCAAAAGATATCAGAAGAACAAATTAGAGTTGCAGTCTGAAACTCATCTGAATCCATTATTCTCAAAGGTACAGAGTGTGCTCCAAACTCTGAAAGAGTAGGCGAGACGAGGCTTTCTATTCAAATGTGAAGGTCTCGTTGACATTTTCTTTGTGGCGTTGGCTCCTTATCCTTGTCGCACATTTCCGAGCCACAGAAATGCACAGTGTGACCTGTTGACATTTACAAACTCATCAGGCAGAGAGCGTTGACATTCTATAAGAGCACAGAACACCTCCCTCTGCCAGGCTTTCCTTTCATCTGCTCTATTTAATGCTCTCCAGAGAAAATTATAATTGCTCACTTGAAGTAAAAAAAAAAGTAATTAAAAAACGGTCACCTTACAGTGAAAAGTTGTCCTATACTTCAACCCAAGTGTGATTTCAATGTAAAGCAACGTGTGCAGGATATTAATAAAGGTATACACTGCTGAGTCAAAACATTTAGACTGCTCAAAGGTGAAGCAAATAACATTTACAAACAAGGGCACATGTCACGGTCTGGGTAGAGGTCGACGGTAAATGAACAACCAGTTCTCGTGTTGAATGCTGGAAGAATGCGTAGCAGATAAACAAATACACCATTGCAGACCAGGTACACCCATTCCTGGCAAAGGCATTCCCTTATGTCAGTAGCCTCTTTCCGCAAGATAATGTGCAATGCCGCAGTGCAGTAGGGTAGGTAGGGAATGGTTTCAAGTAAACTGATGAAGTATTCAGGATGTTTCCCTGGCCTCCATATTCTCCAGATCTCATCAGATTAAGCTTCTATGGACCAAGGAGGACCAACAACATATAAGGCAGGTGGCTTATGTTTGGCTCATCTGTGTATTTTTTCACATAGTAAAAGTACTGCATTTGCTAATACATTTGTATTCTCAGAACCACTAGATGGAGCCACGCAAAGGATTTACCACGCAGTGAGCTGTTCTGCAATGTGCGTCTAACCACCTTCATGGCCTTGTTGAGGAATCTTACTTTTAAGTTTATGAGTCGGCTGGACCGCTCTGCAAATGTCATAATTGATCTGATGACTGATGACTGCAAATGTTATAATTGACCCTGGCCGTAGCTCTGTCAAGTTCACCTCTAAGATCTGGGAACACTGGCATGAGTGCCTTTTTTAGCCCTTCTTTCCTTGCATATTTAAATTTAATGACTTGTTTGTATTTATTGTTTGTTTTTTCTTTTTACCATTAGGGCCTTGAGCCTGTAATAAAGTTGATATATATTTATTGCAACGGATTACAGTAAATACTTGCGTGAAGTCTTTTGAAGAAATGTGTCTAGATGGATATCCTGTTGTCAGCCATCTTAAAAACCTTGGGAAAACTAAATCTAGTACAATGACACTATGGTAGACATGACTGACCTTCAGCCAATACAATCACATTGTACTTCACACTTTTAAAAGAAACATTTAAGTATAATAGACTAAATGTCTCATGATGCATGGATTGACATCCTGCAAAAGTGTATTTTTTTCTACAATAGAGAAGAAATTTGACATGTTGTTTTTCTCTGTATGCAGGAAATATCTCCTTCACTTTATTGCCAACCCTAGATAACTTTACAGAATAAGAAGAAGGAAAAAAAAACAAGGTGGCAAAGAAAGTGCAGTGGGACCGAATGGGGAAATTCAACAAGATAAAGAAACATTTGTGCGGGTTAGCTTCTTTACATCCACTGGGGTGAAAGTTGGGCTTTCAAAAGGTCCAGGTGTTTCCAACATGTTTTCCGCCTAAACTTACGGCCCTGCAACACTTTGATAGCAGATACGAGTTTAGAAGTCGGGGCCATTCTTCTTCAACTTGGCGTAGTCCATGTTTACGGTAAAGAACTAGACGAGAATAGAAAGAACATGTTCAGGACGGCACACTCCGTAACCGCACATCCAAGTGATGGATAGTGTCTCAAGACTGGCAAGAAAACCATTTGATCAGATCGGTTACTAGGTAGATCTAGGTACCTGTAACAAGCTTATCCTTTTTAATTAATTCAAAGCAGGGATAAGCCACCAGTAACTGCAGCTCATCTACATATCTGGCTCTGGGCCCCGTCTCAAAATAATCCTTGGGAGGAACTCTGTACACGGTTAACTTTTCTAGATCTACACTATGGGTGTATACATGTATAGACCATGGGAAAGTTGGATTTCCCACAATAACAAACAGCCAAAAAATTGCGCTGCATATCACTGTTACTGTACCTTGTACTGATCTGTGGCGCTCATTTTGTTCCAGGGCTCTGGGTTATTCTTGCGGTCCCAGCTGAGAAAGAATTAAGTATAATTAATCAATACATTTAATAAAAATTATTTAAAAACTGCAACGTGTGAATTTCTAAGTAAACAAAACAGTTGTCGATCTGCTCTCATGTGTTGGCATTGAAATGGATACTACACCTAGCTATCACCCGACGTTCCCTTATCACAACATTGACCCGTTTGTGACCCGTGATTGCGCCCCGTGATTGCGCTTCCTTCGGGATTCTTACCAGACATGAGGGCCCATGCCGAGACGGGCCAGGTACATCATGGACATGAGTGCTCCACCACCGATGAAGAAGAACAGGGGGATCAGCTGTAGCGGACAGAGGAAGAGATAGGGCGGGATGTAAACACAGGAGTGTCAAGACCTTCCAGAAAACAAACATATACTTTACATTGATAATGAGGACAAACAAACACTTTATCGTAAAGCTTTGTTTAAAAGCGATCGCTCTGTCCTCACATCACCCGTTTCGCCCTTGAAGTCCGTAGGCATGTCACGTGACCTTATATCACTTTCTCCAGCTGACTTGTTGACAGCTAACCAAACCAAATACTATTATCCATTTAATTGATTTTTAAAGTGTTCCTGTCCATTACAAAATCATCTAGTGAATGTCACATCTATACGAATGAATTCAAGTGAGAGTTAGCAAAACACAGCCTTTTGAACGAGTGGACTGTGGTACGCACTGCGTGACCTAGGGCCGGGAAACTGCTGGTAGCTTCGGTAGCTAATGTGACTCCTAGCTCATGTTAGCTACAAATATAGCCAACGACAAAACGCTAGTAATGTCAAATTGTTTGAACGTCAAATTAAAATCAGTAATAACGATTAAAAAAAAATAAAAAAGCTAAAACTCTCCATTTGAATCGTGCCAGGGATTAACAAAATTGACAATTTTAGCAATTTAGCTAGTCTAGGCTACGGATACGAAACGTGCCACAAAAAAAGTAGCTAAATAAAGCATATGCCCTTCACTAGAAATCAACCATACTTACTGCGGGGTGGGATTTAAGTTGCTTGCTCACGGTACCTAGCATTCTGGCGTTTGTATGCGTTTATTTATCCCAACTGGTACCGCAAAACCTGGATTAACGTTGGCCTTGACAAAAAGGGTGAGAAATAATACCGACGACTCTGCTGCCCGATCACTACATAAAATGGGGTCCTATTTGCTGCCTGTGCTGCCTGACTGGTAATGTCCCATATCATTCGTTTATATAGTAATTTTGAATAAACCAGCATTTATTTAATTATTACACACGCGACTGTTTTTTTTTAATCAATAGAATATTATAATATGGTTAAGAGGATATGGCGATTACTTTTATTTTCATCTGGCAATATATTCGCATCAAACTCCGTCCAACCATCGTAAATTATTTCTGATGTTTCTAAATTATTGTAAAGCGTATGCTTGCTCCCATTAGTCTGATCCCATGTCATAGAAGTTTGTCATTAGAATAGTCAGAATGACAGTAATTTAACACATTGTTTGCATTTCAATGTCGATCAATGTCATCTGTAGTGCCTCACATCGCAGCATTCCATAGGTGTCAGAATCTGACATTCTGCCAATAATGCAGCTTTCTCCACTATTTGACGTCAATGTCAGCCAATGAAGTAACTAGCTAGATGTATCTACTAACTATATCATTTGTGATATAGTATATTAGTTGTTGGTATATATAGTTAAATGGCTTACTGATCTTTCCGTTACCGATTTCCGAACTTGCAGCGGCATCTTACGACCTGAGCTAGGATTTTACATTTACGCATTTAGCAGACGCTTTTATCCAAAGCGATTTCCAATAGAGAGCTTTACAAGAGCATAGGTCACTCATCATAACAACGATAGCCCCAAACATAGCGAGCAGCCAAAACATGAGCAGCATACATTGTGAAAAAAACAAATAAGTGCCAAAGGGAACTTTTTTTTAAACCAGAGCAGTGATGGGGAAATCTGCCGTTTAGTAGCCTAGTATTGTGTACATTGGGAATTGATCACTGAATAGTCAAATTCCTAACTCGGTTTGTTGTATACTCCATTCTCCCAAGTGCGACAGATCGCCCTTCATATCGATTGATATCGTCGTTTATAAATATTTGTGTATCCGGCCATACACAACACAATATGAATATACAATGACAGACGTGACAAACGTTGCCCATTTAATTTTTAATTCAATTCGGTTGTAATTCTCTTTCAAAGAACCTTGTATTGGCCTCTTTGTAAAACAGTCCCAGAATACTTTAATAGACTAAAGAAAGTTGTGAAAACATTTTTGAGTCTTTGATGACAGTGTTTCCCTTTTATTGATAATATTTCTTTAACATTTTCTTTGTAAATGATCTTTGACTGGATATGAAATAACAGTTTCATACAATTTAATCAAAGTTATCCGTCATCCAAGATATGAATAAAAGTGCTGGCATAAGTAAACAAAAAGAGGTGTGCTGTAGTAAACATGTCCAAGAAGGGCATCTTCTGTACTTCTCAAACATACAAATACTAGCAAAATCGTTGAAAACCAGACATTCTGTAATGAGGAGTACCCCAGGTAAATACTGGAGATAAGGTTTCAGTAGGCTGCAATCGTGCTGATTTTGACGCCTTGTCACCTCTTCAGTTCCTGTCTTCATTCAATCCAATGTCCTCCTCATAAGCAGGTAAATGTATTTAAAATATTAATGAAATGGAAATAAAACCATAAGCTATTGGCACATACCTCTGTAGGGAGGGAAGAAAATAAGATATTGTGGCTACTGAGCCTGTCACGTTCCACATTAGTGTGTTGTCTTCTTGGGTGTCTTGCCAAATTTGGCATCCAGACCAAGACCTATAATAAGAAATAACACGGTACGGTTTAGAAAAGACAATCTGGGCAGAGACAAAAGGTGTGTAATCAGCCAATCAAATACTCCCAAGACGTAAAGGCAGGAACAAAAGCAGGAGCTCAGGGTGGAGAGTGACAGCAAGAGTGAGAGACAGACTGAAACAAACTAAACCAGAATTCACCAGTTGGTGTTGATGCTCACCAAGGAAGACCAGAATAGTTCCGCACCACTGCATGGTACTTATGACGTTGCCAAACAGAATGACAGAGCCCAGGATGGTGAAGAACTTCCGTGTTGTCGTGACGATGGAGCAGGTAAGCGGCCCAAAGTACACGACCGTCATGAAGATGAAGGTCTATTGGAGACAAAGGAATGAATGGCTGTAGAATCTGTGCGTAAGGTTTGCTTGTTGGGACACTTATACTTAACGCATTATCATCGTATTAGACACACACACATGGCCAACAATGCAGACATTTAAGATTTACCTGGCCTAAAGCACTTGTCAATCCAAACAGAAGGATGTTATAGAGGATTGTAGGATGGCGTTCAGTGAAGCTCAAGAAATCCCACACCTCACCTGTCCACAAAACACCTGGGGGTGGGCGGGTAATAGGAAGTGACACAAATGAAGATGTATTCATTTTAGACATTCAAACTACTTTTTTTTAACAGCTATTGTCTGTTCAAAACGGATTTACAGGATTTAGCCAGCAGTCAACCTAATGATTCCAGGAAAAAATTGCTTTCTTAATTGCAACTGTTGGAGGAGGGCACCCCCTAGAGGCAGTGAGCAGTAACAGCAGTTCTGTAGTTCTCTCTTTGGTGGTGGAAGGAGGCATAATGCTGTCTGAGACACCACACAGAAAGCGAAGCGATATTATGATTCGAGATTACATGTAAAATAAAAAATTAAAATATTTTTTTTTTTAAATCTTTTTAAAATTCTTTTAAATCTTTTTAGATTTAAAAGAAGTTAGATTTAAAATTATTTTAAATCTTTTTAAAATAAAATTATGTTACATTTTTTTTTACTCAACTAAATTTCTGGCTTCTAGCAATGAAATAAACGCAAAGCTTAAATTTGTTTCTTTGTGCAAATAATTCGCTTTGCGTTTGGTGTGAACACAGCACGAGAGTTCCGACGAGTACCTATGAGTGGGTAGACTCACCGAGTCCTAATACCAGGGTGGACCACATGTTGATGTTGAGCATCATGTGATTTGCTCCAGTCTGGAAGCGACTCCGCATGTGATCCTGAGCCACACCCGTCAAACCATCCATCGTCAGAGACATCAACTGAGGCAGAGAGGGAAACGGTGTCACTCACAGACATGCCAACACGCACACACACACACAGAGAGCCGACAAGGACACACAGAAAGACAATGATTACAAATAGGATCTGAGATGTTGAATAGTACATTGAATGGTTGGACTCACCAATAGCACCTCCCCAAAACCAAAACTGTGGTCATCTGTAGAAGCTGAGTTCTTGTTGGGTTTGTAGAGGAACAGGGCCACCCCACTCACAATCAACAACACACAGAGGTACTTAGCTAGGGGGTACCTTTTCCTTAGGATTGTTACACCAAGGATCATTACTGTGGAATCAAAAACAGAGAAAGAAGTTACTAGAACATCAGAATCAGAATGGGATTTATTCACCATGATAGTTTGCACAGACAAGGAATTTGCTTTGGCAAGGAGGTGCATACAATAAACATATAGGAATCTTACATTTAAATATGTGATCTAACTATACGAAGGATACATAAACTAGCAAAACTAAGTGGAATAGAATTAAAATAAGATATACAATAAAATAAAATATAAGTTGCCGTAATTTACAATATAAAATACTAATATTACAGAAGATACAAATGGTACAGATACAGTTGTGAATGTAGTGCAAAATGCAAATTGTTTTAAGACATGAAGTCATTAAAGTCAGTGTGAACTGTCTAAGTCATTACTAATTGCTGTACATAGCGTGCATCATTGCCGTTACACACATTGGGAGGACTGTGGAAAAGAGAGGACGAGTGTTACTGTGGAATGGACACGAGACCAGTGTTTGCATATTGCAACAGGGCGAGGCACAAGATAACCCTTGTGTAAAGTGCAAACTAAGCCAATTCAGAGTACACAGTAAAGTAAAACTACAACTCATGGAGTGATTTGCTTAATAAGAGTGGTGTGGGTGGAGAGCAAGGGTTGTGATATTTGCATATACACATCCTGAAAGGAGAACATGTGCTTCCACGTGCTTTTCACTTTTTAGTTTTTTTTTCACATAAAAAGGAAAAATATGTTAAACATATTTAATCGTAGCAGAGTAATGACTGTAGGGGATAATTTAAAAAATATTCTTTCAAATCGAACATTTTTTTTTTATAGTGTGTCTTATTATTAACAGACAAGACAAATCCCTTAAACCTGAGGGTTGGTCACTAAAATGAGTTAAACAGTTATGTCATGTGGTGTTGGTGATGGTAGGGAGGGGGGAGGGAGGGGAGGGAGGGAGTGACAAACTAAGCAAGAGGTTGGTACATCTGAGAAAAAAATAGAAATATGATATCAAACAAACCTGGGATTGGTTTGCAGGACTTCCCCAACACCTGTGAACACAGAGAATATACATGATTACAACAACCATACATCTGGAAGCTGTAATTACAAAGAGGAAAAGACAGTTGGGCTTACCTGTGTTGGGTAGTTGACATACAGAAGGGCAGAGTTGCTGGAAACCATGGCTCCCAGATAGGAGAGGGAACAGAGGCCATAGAGCCAGCTCCTGGTGTGATCCGTTGTAGAGCCCTCAAAAAACTGGATTACTGACGAGGAAGGGCAACGAATGCAACAATCAGTCAGGGGTAAATGATCAAAACAAGTTCAAAACATTAGCAATAGCACGTATTGAAAGCATCTCTCAGATATTGTAATGAAACAGACACTAGGCTTTGGACAGTATACTCACAGATCCAGGCAAATATAGAGTTGATAATGCACTGAATTAAAACCAAGGTTGTTGCAAATCGGAACTTCTCCTTTTGGTCCCCTTGGCCATACTGTCCTCGTGTGCTGCGATAACAAGACAAAGATCATTACAGAGCTACAATTTATACAGTCTGTATGCAACTGGATTATCAGAGAGAGCTGTTATAGAAATTGTCAATTTAAGTTGTTCAAGGTTAAGCGACAATTTCGGTTAAGCGGAAAGCCATTCAATAGTTCTTGTGGCAGAGTGGACCTCCGACCAGTGTCAAAACATAAGCTATAAGAAGATATGGTGCATGGCTGCATACCAAACGAGTCATCTTCTTCATTTAGCTAGTTACAAAGTAATTGTATTCAGAGCTATCAGACACAAAACATTTCATAGCTTTGGGCAATCATAAATAGACACATGCACGACTGAATACCAGCGTTGCAATGAATACAACCGTAAACAAGGTGAGGTAAGATGTGGCAACGGCTTACTTACATTGTTTCTTGCAATATGCCATAGTAGAAATAACAAACAAAAACTCCGAGGAAACAGACAATGAATCGTAGTCGCTCATTCTGAAGAAGCCAGTTCTTCCCTTTTCCTGAGGCCATGCTGTCCCCGAGAACTCCGGGTATGGTAACCGATACGACACCACTCCCCGTACCCCGTAAACCAACGTCCCGCTCCACTATCCCAGATGTCACAAATCCGGAAATGGTGAGGCCGAAGGGGGATTTGATGGTCCCTGTAATTATACTTAATAATTTCCCCCCTAAAATCCCGTCTACTTACAAGACTCGGATAGTGTTAGCTAGCCAGATATCAATCTTTAATAGATGGAATTATTGAGTAGCCATTGTCCATTCAAGTTACTCCGTTTCTGAAACGGAGTAATTTGACCCTAGACCAACATAAAGTTTATGTTATTCGCTTCTCATTCGGTCAATCTTCTGTCAGTGATAACCGGTGTACATTTGGAATGTTTTCATTGAGCATATGGACGCGTCAGAAAATAATGCGATTTAGGACCCGGAGATTAGGAGGCAAGGAGTGGAATGATTTGCCTACTGTTTCAGCACAACACAGTGCAACATAACACAAACTTGGGAATGACATAGGATTTTTGTCATACTGAATTCAAGAGGTCATACTGCAGCACATCATTTTGGATGGTTGCACACAGTTGCGAATACATGAAGTCAGATTCATTTACACGGAAAAATTTACGATCGCAAAAATGTGGCAAAATATACAGCCTCCTATTCAGATACGTGGGGGCCTTTCTTGGAACTGTCGCATAACATTTTGTCGTTTTAGGATGTGTACAAATTGTATTGGTCCAAATAAGGCAATCTCGAGCCCGATTACACCAATGAGGAAAGACAATTTGTTGAAAAGGCGGGGCTGGACAGCTACACGTGTCCGTGGAAGAAGTTGTCAACAAAGACGGGCTTACACGGTTATAGTACATGAATCCTCACCCATTACCATTTTATTTTTTTATTATTATTAGTGTCCGCAACTAACATGCGTATAAAACGTCTAGAAAGGTATAGTGAATCATAAAAAAATTAACAATAGACAATTCAAATACTTGTCATTTCACATCTCAAAAATAAGTGAATTCACAAATAGTGAAAAAAATAAAAAAACATTCCAAAAAAAAAGTGTTTTGAACTACACAACACATTTTGGTGAGGAACGCAAGTCATAATACCACAAATGCAAATCAATGCCAACCAAAACACTGATGCATTGATGGGCCCAAACAAAGTAAACGTTGGCAGAACTTCCATCAGTAACCAGAAACTCACGGGAGACTAAGCTATGGCAACAAACCAACTGTAAACCAGAAAATTATAGCTAGATAACATTTAGAAGAACAAAAAAACACTTATTTCAAAGATAAATGAGTATAAAAACAGCACCATAAACATCCAAACCCAAACAAATATATCCCTTCCATGCTTGAAATACTTCATCTAAGTGCTAGCATTGGGGCTTTAACTGAGTTTACAGCCTTTCACAAGTATATTTTCAACAAAAACAAGTTTTGAAAGTTTATAGGTTACAAACTTATGAACTTATTGAACCAACCCGGAATCAAATCCATGTGTTCTGTCAGACTGTGACTAAAAAGCACTTTTGAGCTCATCTTCTGCTAAACCTAGAAAAATGTGGTTGTGGGTAATATCCTAATTAAAGCCAAGTTCATGACTTTTGCCACCCAAACAAATGAAATGGTAGCATTTAATAAACTTTATTTTTGTTTATGTAATCCTCTTTTCTACCTCTTTAAAGAGTTGATAATCATTAGTCAAATGGTTAAGTCCACCTTAGAATACTAATTATGATCATTATCATAGCCTGAACAAATAGTATAAAAATATTATTTACACATTCAAACACAATTCTTGCAAAGGATGTGCCTTGTAGGGATGTTTGGTTCCATCTGAAGCCTTATCACAAAAAAAGCTCAGATGGCAGAGTTCATATTCAGTCTCACAGAGACAACTCTGTAGACATCAATTCTCACCGTTTTCGAACTTGATCAGATTTAAATCACAGCGTTCTTCATAGCCTGGACAGCATTTGACAGCGTGTAAGCTAACCCATCTGTCTTTGAAACTAAATTTCTCCTCACATCTAAAGAAATCTTTTTTTCTATTTTTTTCTTTTCTTTTTTACATGGTGGAGTCTTGGAAAGGTCCACTCAGATACCCTCCTACAGCATGCACTGGTGCTTGATAGGGGACTGAGCCTTGACCAGAGCAGGCAGTGACGGGAGAGACCGACAGGCCTCGGAAGAGAAGGTCCATGGAGGGCAGTAGTGGTTTCAGCAGACTAACAGGACAGAAGGCAGAGCCTCCATGAGGGGTAAAGTTCACCTTGTTGGGGTCAGGGCAGGAAGGCTTAATGACAGGCTCACCCTGACTGGGCGACCTAGGGTTAAGACAGTGGGAGACGAGGAGAACGGTTAGCTATTCAGTCCAAAATGTAAATTTAGGTTCTGTGAGTGTCCACACAGCGTTAGTATTACTCACGTGGCCTCTTCACACACGCACACTCTTTCACAGCCCTCCGGAGGTTCCCTTTGGAAGGAGTAGGTCTTGTTGGGACGAGGGGAAGATGAGGACTGGAATATGGAGGGGTCCAGAACCACAAGAGGTGGTGTGGGAGAGGGACACAGGGCCTCGCTGTCCACAGGGTCTGCACAGAAAACACGGGAACATCCATGTGTTTTCCAGATCAGACTCACTGATGTCAATATATTGGCCCGAAATGGTCCCCCTCACTGACCTGACTCTCCCATGAGGCAGGGGGACTGGGATGGGGAGAGGAGACCCGGGTCCAGGGGGATGGGGGATGGGTCACTCTGAGAACCGCTGCTGTATCTCTGGGCAGGAACAGGGGCTTTGTGTCCATCTGGGACCTCCAGAATCTAAAACAGAAGAAGAAGAAGAAGAAGAAAAACAACACATCGGGGAAAGACGATAAGAGCGTAAGAACAACAACTACTTTACTTTCCGTGGAATGACGTAGAGGAGGGGGGCTGCAGTGGGAGCATACACCTGAAACTACGGCTAAGGTCATTGTGGTAGATGTGTGTTAGGCTTGAGTGACGACTAAGTGGATCTAAGCTGTGCTCACCTTGTGTTGGTCCTCTGGGATCTCCGACACAAACACACCCTCCAGCTCCAGGTTAAGACCTTCCACACTGCGCCGCAGTCGAGGAGCCAGTCTGCTCAGGGGCATCAGAGAGTGTGTCTGGGGAGAAAACAGTCAATGTGCTTAGGCTCATACTTGAATGCAGGAAAGGGTGTATTAAAAAGCTGTGGTGTTTAACGAGAGCCATAGTCTGTGTGTCTATATGTGCTTGACTGAGTGAGATAATATGTTTCCCTGTGCATTTCTGCAATAGCATGGCAGTGATGAAGGCAGCTTGATGACACCAGCTCCTAAGAAAAGCTGAGCTGTTTATATATTACTGTTGCTAGCTCCTCCCTGTTCTGCCTTAGGGACTAGGCTCAAACAACTGCATGTTGGAGTCCTACCCTTCATAATGTCATGGGTAAAACACACCTTTTTTCACAATCCCATAACTACAGCGTGTCAATACGATAATACATTTCTGCCTAAGTACACGCATGTTCATACATTTCATGATTCTGGGACCACGTGGAAGGACATTTAATTCTAGATTAGCAATCCAGAAACATGCTGAATTATTTCTCAAAAACCACGTAAGATGTTATAAAAGTGGCCTAGCTGTCGTAAGCATGCAGGCAGACGGGGGCTGTGGAGAGGGTGGTGCCTCTGGTACCTGGGTGAAGCCTGGCACGGGGCCTCCAGGTACAGGGTGGTGGGGCCGTTCACACCCTCCTGAGGGTGGAGCGTGTCGGGAGCGCTTCTGCAGCTGGTGCCTGAGCGTGGCCACCTGAAGGGGAGAACCAGCACACAGAGAGGGTTTCAAGGCTTCAATGTAGACGGACAGAAAAAGACATGTTCATCGGCATGAGAGGCAATTTATAAAAAAGGAGGGGCTAACTCGGACAACAGCGGAGGAAAACGAAATCTGCCTAACGACGATGGGGTCGTCGTGGCGCGTTTGAGTGACAGGGCAACTGTTCCGACTGCCATCCACTTTTGACACGAAGGGTTTTACTGACCTCCCTCAAGTGTTCCGCACTGCCCCACGACGCAGAGCGTTTGTGTCCACCAATACTCCTCCTCCCCCGGGTCTCCTCTGCCCAGGAGCTGGGCGTCTATGGACGAAGGAGAAAAAAAAAACTTATCACCAGTAGTCAGACTCGTCATCGAAAGGGGAATGCTAGTCAAGAAACAGACAGATAAAAGCTGTTTCCTCTTCAAAGCCGTGGGCGTGCTGAAACTAGGTGGACCCACACCGCTTGTTATTTCACAGTGGGGTTTAGTACTGACATTTGCACAGCAGCAGATCTGCTTTTCTCTAGTTTCAGAACAGAAGTGATGCCCTACATCTGTCCCACACACCTGCTATACCGTACACAGCTGTGTAGATGAGGGGGGGGGGGGGGGGGAAACAACTATGACTGAGCCTGACAACACCCCTTCAACAGAGAAGCCTGGTGCACACAAACACACGACACGTAAACCCAACAACCGCAGCACAGTGTGGCGGAAAGCCAAATCGACAAACTGAAAACACAGGACGACATCACACAGACGACATCACACAGACGACATCACACAGGACGACATCACACAGGACGACATCACACAGGACGACATCACACAGACGACATCACACAGGACGACATCACACAGGACGACATCACACAGGACGACATCACACAGGACGACATCACACAGGACGACATCACACAGGACGACATCACACAGGACGACATCACACAGGACGACATCACACGGACGACATCACACGGACGACATCACACAGGACGACATCACACAGGACGACATCACACAGGACGACATCACACGGACGACATCACACAGGACGACATCACACAGGACGACATCACACAGGACGACATCACACAGGACGACATCACACAGGACGACATCACACAGGACGACATCACACAGGACGACATCACACAGGACGACATCACACAGGACGACATCACACAGGACGACATCACACAGGACGACATCACACAGGACGACATCACACAGGACGACATCACACAGGACGACATCACACAGGACGACATCACACAGGACGACATCACACAGGACGACATCACACAGGACGACATCACACAGGACGACATCACACAGGACGACATCACACAGGACGACATCACACAGGACGACATCACACAGGACGACATCACACAGGACGACATCACACAGGACGACATCACACAGGACGACATCACACAGGACGACATCACACAGGACGACATCACACAGGACGACATCACACAGGACGACATCACACAGGACGACATCACACAGGACGACATCACACAGGACGACATCACACAGGACGACATCACACAGGACGACATCACACAGGACGACATCACACAGGACGACATCACACAGGACGACATCACACAGGACGACATCACACAGGACGACATCACACAGACGAGAAGCCAGCTGTTGGGAGAGAGAGACGCTCTCTTCCTCGCCACCTCCCGCGACCTCCTGGCATGCGACAGGAGAAAAAGGGGGCCACGCCGTTGTCGTGTTCCTACCGACATCTTGACAGCAGCTCCTGCCGCTCTACCCACAGGCCTCGGGGCGAGGACTGCTGGGGGCTGAGAGGAAGTGGCTGTTTGATGGTTCATCAGACGGGCCTGTGCTGAGTTGTTCCACCAGTTCACCTCGTCTACTCACACACACACACTCTCTAGCTGCTTCACAGGCTTGGCATCCACACAATCCACCGTCCCCCTGGTCTCCTGGTACTCTGGGAGTCTCTGGCCTGAACTGGAGCAACGCTCGCCTCACACCTCTCCTGTCTGACGCCCCTCGCCAAGCTCCGCTCGGATGTCATAATCCACTCAAGCAGGGAGCTAAATTTGTAAACAGAAACACTGACGCCATCCACTGCCCTATGTGATGGACTTCGTGGTCAGGGAGCCTGGCTAAATAAGTCAGAGGAAGACCAGTCAGTCACACACTGACGCTGGTGTAGTATTACAGCCCCCCCACTCCCCCCCAAAAAAACAGGCAATCACGGGACACAAGCTTATAAAAAGATCTGTAAGAGGTGGCCAAATATTCTGAACATGTCTGATATTTCCTTAGCCAGTTTAGCCTGGGCTTTGACGGTTAAACACACAGTGGTGCGAGTGTGTGTTTCACATGATGAGTCTGGAAAGCGCTGCGAAAAGGAGTCGGGGAAGCTAGCGTGGAACTGCTCAAGAAGAGAGAGTGGGTGACAAAAGGAGACAGTTACATCATCTTAAGTAAAACATAGAAAGTACACCAAAGGGGGGGGGGTCTGTGTATTGAGGTCAGGGAGGGTCTTATTCCGCACAATGGAGTGCAGAGGGGGGGGGGGGTTTGTTCAGCTGAAACCGCGTCAGAACCGAAGATGCAGAGCGGTTATGTGAGCTGAGTCTTTGTGCTCTAGAGGGGGGGGTAGGTGCCGTAGAGAGGGGGACAGGGTATAGCAGAAAAAGTTGTAGAGAACAAAACAAGCCTTTCCACTTGGCTACCCTTCCTCTGACAGCTTCAAACTGTAACTAGCCTGACACCTGTGGGGGTGGTGACCTCTGATACACTCACTTGAAATCCTCAAAATAGACAAAGACAATCAGATGACACTGTATAGTACCTATTAAATCCCACACGATGAGCTATAGGCCACGTTGATTTCAACATGAAACTATAAACAGCCTCTGGCTCAAACTGTTGTAAACCACCTTACTGCATTTATTCTCATGTCCAGAGTGTCACCGAATCAAGGTTTTACTTACACGTTAACTTTGACTGTGTCATAAATAAACTCACCTGTGTGGCTTTATCGTTAATACAGGTGACGCCCATGCTCTCTGTCTCTTTGGGCCACTGGCCTTGAAGATAAGGACCCACAATAGCATCGAGGGAGAGCGTGCGTCGAATGGTTGGCTTTGGCGGCCGGGATATGGTCCGGTCTACTGGTGAGAACAAACGGAAGGTGAGGTATTAAAAAGGGAGCTGAATCTGCCATGCTTAGTGTTATACTTCACTGACCCAGTGTAATAAAGATGGTATCGTGTTCATCTTACAGTAACAATGCCTATGAAACTGATAAAGATTATCCCATCGTTAAGACATAAAACAAGGGATTACAAAATGGCCTCCCCCCCCCCGCCTCCTTTTTCCTGTCAGCCTTCCTGTTAGGCCTTGATGAGAATGTAGGCTGTTTGAGGTGAGTGTATTTAACCAACTCTTTGTAATCTATGTCAGGTGTGAGCCAAACCACAGGGTTTAGAGCAAAGCCACGCAAAGACATTAAGCACAAAACTGGCAGCGATTCCTCCTCTGCAGCACACAGACCATCCAGGTCAATCCTCCCCAGATACCCCAGACCCTCCGGCCCACTTCCCAGGCATCCAGTATAAATAAACAGCACAAGCACTTGAGCAACACCGTTACAGAATGCTTTTAAGAGCACACAGGGCGGCTGCAGGACTTTGACTGTGTACAATATCAGGACACGCAGGGAAAAAAAACACACCAAGCTCCTCTGATGCTTTGGCAGTGGCAAATGCAATACGGGTCAAAAAGGTCAAAGTGCATAAGGTTACCCGGATCAACAGAGAAATGTTAATGATCATGATGGACAAAAAGCTATGCAAAACCTCAAGTGCTTCTAATGCGTCTTTAAGAGAATGATGACTGGAAACTGAGGATTGAAAATGATAAGGGTCTGTTAGTAGCTCTCAAGAGTGCACAATGGGGAGTGATGTCAAGATGATTCTTGCATGGTACATCTTGCCCAGATCTGCACTTTATCTGTAAAGTAACATACAATGTAGGCCAGTTCAGCCCACAATAGTAGTTTAAAAGTGATTTGAGCTCATCTTAGCTTGCAAATTGTTTTTTTCCCCCTTCTTGAGAATCTCTGATGGTATAAAAAAAAGTTATGTGCAATGTCTTATCAAAACAAACTGATCTTTTGGAAAACATGAGATAAGTCAAATAATTATACAAATGTTAGTTTGTAACCTACATCATTCCTGCATAGTCATAACAGGTTATTTTAAAAATAACAATACAACTTAAATCCTATCCTAAATGATGATGATAAGAAAATATATTAATAATCTAGCATCCAATATATATTCTAGCGTTCTGGCTGCATAATTACCCGTCTTGACATCTTTGCAGTGCGGTTTATTGTGGAGTTGAAAGGGGACAGTGGCCCGCAGAGGTTGAAGACAAGGAGGGTTTCCCCCCCGCATCGCACCACTTCTACACGACATCTCCAAAGTGCAAAACCAGCAGACCTGACTTTACACCTTTTACACTACGACTTGAGTATAGTTCTATACGAATACAGAAACCGCTCCTCCTTTTTTAACTTCAATGGAAAACTTTAATATTTCATGCTTGAATTCGATGGCTTTTCAACATGTCTCACGTCTCAGCTAGCCACAACCAGCCAGCCTTTTGTGATGGCCATGATTTCCCCTCAACTTCTGTCGTCCTCAAATAAGTAAAATGTCTAATAGTAGAAGGTTAGGCACGTAGTTATTACCACACCATCCTACGAATCAAGTAGTTTCTTCAATATAAGTGGACTATTTGGCTTTTTAAACTACTTATATAAACCTTAACACTACATGTTGATCCTGCTTGCACCTCCGCTGATAACTGACAACACAAGTTCTCTCGTCTCGTGCACTTTCTACTTCCAAGGGGCGAGGCAAATGCAAAATAATGTAGCTGGTTGGATGCTGAAAAATACTACTGATCATCTATTGGTTATAGACTTTGTCTATCTGTTAAAGACATGCCTTCCAAAGTTAAAAGTTTCCTCCCACTTTGTTAAAAGGCATAACAGCTTGCCGTACGGCGTCCTCTCACCCACCCACCCATCCCCCTTCCCTCCTTCTCATTTGGGCAAGTTTCGTTGTTTAACATGGTTTCAGTGAGACCAGTGGTGTGCTATTCATAATTTCCCCTTGAGGTATGTATAACTCTCGAACGTGAACTCTGACACCTCCATGGTAACCTGGCTACCTTGAATGACAAACGGCTTTCACGAGTCGAGGTATTTAGATAACTATTCTTTACGTCAAAAGGGACCAGGATGAGAAATAATTCGCAATCACTGCCTGGTACCTCACCCACAGAAAACAAGGTAGTAGGAAGTTTGGGTTCAGTTTAGGGTTTGCGGCTATGGTTTGTAGGCGACAACGGCGTCCCCACGCGCTCAACGACATGTACTGCCTTGTACCAGGGACTGGGGAACAACGTTTCACTTGATCACTACTAGCGGTCTTGATGTTTTGTGCGGAAGTTGTACCTGCTGTAAAATCTGGTTCTTTTACAGCCAAAGCCAGTAAAATAGAGCCTTGATTGTAGAGCGGCTTGTCGCGCACAAGCTGTTTTGAACATAATTTGGTCACATTTGAAAGTGACATTAAGAGAACACAAGATGTCTCACTGTTTAAAATCATTCACTCACACTGTGATGGGCATAAACAAAAATGCTGTTTATTGCAACAAAAAAATAGCATTGGTCATTGAAAAAATAACAAAATAGATCAATTGAAAGAACAGAATAGTTGACTTATAAAATATGTCCAATAAACCAAATATCAAAGACATGGCAATAGGCATCAATAGATTTTATTAACTGCTTCACAAATTTACAATAACTAAAGTTATACTGTCTGATTACTCCAAGCAGGTCTATGATATGCCTATTGGAGAGTGGGAAAACCTGCCAAATAAAGGGTCGATGATCAGTCATTCACATGCTTCAAACACACATCTACACTATTAGCAGAACACTCTCAATATCCCATCCCAACCACATTGTTTACCCACAGATAGGACTGTTTCCTAATGCAAAGGGCTGTCATTTATGGAAGTTAATCAATGACATAATGTTTGGAAATTTAAAAGCCATTGAATACTTAATATTGACAATTAAACACCACCAAATGTGTTGGTTTTGAACTCATCTCTTTAAAATTGAAACATGAATGTATTTTTTTGTTGTTGAAATTCTCATTTCAATTTTAATTTGATTTGTTTCCATAGTCATTCCAGCTGTATGTTATTCTGACTTGCTCTGGGCAAAAGCATGACTTGCCCAGGGCTGAGCTTGGGTAACCCTGACACACAAACAGTAATTTGAGGAGATTTATCAGTGTCAGAGAAATTGTTGGAGAAGGAACTTAAATTGAATTGTTTTCCTGAAATGAAGTGGCATAGAGGCGATCAAAAGTACAGCAAGATCCTGCACAGGCCAAGACCGAGTCCAACTAGAAAGGTTTACATCAGAAAGGCTAGAAGAAAGTGTGTGGAAAAAGGTAAGTGAATTACTGCATGGGCAAAGGTCACAGAACTTATGCGTAGAGTTTATATTTAAGTACCTTATGCTTTTTGTTGTATCATCACTTTAAATGTATCCATATAGAAATCAAGAAATGGGGATAGATTCTTTCCCCTCTATTGTTTGTGAATGAGAGGTGGCGGAGGAGTTGAGAAGGATAAGGATGGCGACAGTGTTGATGGTTGCCGTGTTGTTCATCATGGTCGATGCAGCATCACCAGGCAGACAGGCAGGCAGGGAGGGCTGGGGTTGGCTGTTGGGTTGCCACTCCTAGAATGTGGCGCCCCCTAGCTGGGAGATAGAGCAGGGCTGGGCTCAGTACTGATGTTGACCAGACACTCGCTCGACTTGAGGCTGGCCAGGGACTTGCAGCTAGGAAGGGAGGCCAGAGAACCACACAGACCGAGCATAGAAGGGGTGTAGTCCTTATCTGGAAAAAGAGAACAAACATGATAAAATTCTGTCCTTAAAACGTGCATCAGCGACCACAATACAACATGGACTGTACTGTACGTTTGCACATCAGTATCAAAGGGTTAGTTTTGGTGAGAATGAGTCTGAATGTCTTCAGTTGTATACCTGCTGAAGACCAGGCAACATCTCCATTCTCTCTGCCATCTGTTCTCTGGGACTCGGAGTTCAGGCTAACTTCAGCAGAAAGAAGCTCCAGACTGTGGAAACTTCTTCTGAAAAATCATGGAATGCTGTTGTATTTGCGCACCTGCACATACATGTCAATCATAGGCACACAGGTGGAACAGCCCAAAACGTCATCTATGTGCTGCATGTTGTGGAAATGTTACCTGCGAAAGAGCTTGACGTCCCCCTGGTTGTTTGGGATTGAGGGCCACTGGTTGACCAGAGGAATGGACAGGTGTTTGGCCAGGTGAGAGGAATCACAGGGGATAAGGGTAGTGCTAGAAGGAGTACACTATATTTTAAAAACTATCAGCAGAAAAAATGGGATGAGAGGGAAAGACAAAAATGACAATTGCATATGTATCCTTATGTCCCAGTGCGTAAAAGCGCACCGGGACAGGTTAATCCAGTTTGGGCCAGTTTGTGTTCTCTTACAGCTGTGCCTGTAGCTCCAGCACGATGGCCTCCAGCTCCTTCTTCTCTTGGTGGCTCTGGACACTCTGTTCCCCCAGTGTGGAGCTTAGACGCTTGTTCTCACTTTCCACGTTCTTCAACTGGGACTCTCTCAGACGGACGAGCTCCTCCAGGTAGCCCTGGCAACGCAAAGACACGCACAGACCCCGAAGTGGACTTTGAGGAGTGGAAACAGTGTGTGCCGTATACACTGGTGTCTTGTATTATCAGTGGAAATAAGGGTTATTCATTTGCATCAAATACTTTTTAATCTGGCTTTTGATATTGAATGTGTTTACAGTACATTGTTAGGAGTGACGTGTCAGAATCACCTTCTGGGCGTAGACTATCTTAAATCTCTGCTCCATCTTGCGACATTTGGTGCTCCAGCTTTCGTCGTCGGTCACCAAGGGGATGTAGGGGTGCTCGGGGACACTCTCGTCACTAGCACTACTGTCAACGCTGCAACGGTCCTCCTCGTCACTCAGGTAGTCGTAGCTGCTTAACAGAGACACACAGGGAGCGTACTAGAACACACGTCCATGCCACTCTGTTTACGGTCTACTAAGCTCTCCACAAAGTGTAGCGTTTAACCTCTGAGTGAACTTCAAGTAGGGTGTGTAGTCAATCACTGCAGGGGACTTTCCATCCAACGCTTCACCTTTCAAACAAAAACTGGAAAGAGAGAGAGAGAGAGCATTGTGCATGTTTGAAATGATCTGTATCGACTCTGTAAGTTGTGTCCTATTCTACATTTACATTTAGTCATTTAGCAGATGCTCTTATCTAGAGCGACTTACAGTAAGTACAGGGACATTCTCCCCTAGGCAAGTAGGGTGAAGTGCCTTGCCCAAGGACACAATGTTATTTGGCACGAACCAACAACCAACTGATTAATATCCGTTCATTAGACATCCTTCATTCCTCCTATTCTGATGTGATCTGAGTGACGCCTCACCTGAAGTCTATAGCGCTGAGCCCGATTAGCATGCCTGTCAACACTGTGGCCTCTTCTCTCAGCATAATGGCACCATCATCATAGAACCTCCTACAAAGCAAATTGTTCAGGTCCTGACATTAGGTGGTGTTGTGTGAGGGCATGCTCATGTCTTGCTGAGCACGGTGCGGCTGGACGACATTGTAGCTTATCATGGTTGGTCCATACTGACCTGGTGGTCCGTGTGTCCCTCAGAGCTGTGGCAACATATTCAGACATTCTCTTTTCCATCAGTGCCACTCGGATCCATGCCCGCCCCTAGACGGGTTCAGAAGAAGATGGCAGACAGATCAAGAAAAAGAGAGAAAGCAGACAGGGAGGGAGAAATAAATACAGAGAAACAAAGAGAGGAACGCATGCTTTTGGAATCAGAGAACCCTTCTTCCCATGACCCCAAACACACACACACACACACAGAGTATACCACACACACACACACACAGAGTATACCACAAACACACACACACACAGAGTATACCACACACACACACACACACACACACACACAGAGTATACCACACACACACACACAGAGTATACCACACACACACACACAGAGTATACCACACACACACAGAGTATACCACACACACACACACAGAGTATACCACACACAGTCACGGTCCTTGCCTTTGCCCGTGAGGTGCTGATGTTCTCAATATTCTCAATACTGGCGATGCAGTTGTTCTGCACCTTGCTGCATGCCAACCGGATGTAGTCCCAGAAACTACGCTGTCCATCAGAGCTGAACCAGCTTCCAGGACCTGGACCCCAGTTTAAAAACACAAGAATGACTCACAACTCCTACAACAGCCCACACAGTGTCTGCAAACACTGCCAAACGACACTATGTAGTACACACATAAGGATGTGAGTAATACATCAGTCTTGCTCAGCCAAGGAAATAATTAACCAGTTTCATAAATCTACTGTACTGACCTTTAAGTGTCACTTTTCTTCCAGTTTTCTGGCGCACATTTATTATTTACAGAAATAGAGTAACTGCATGACGCTACCATAGCCATCTGTGCATGTGTGATGGGTTTTGCCTGCCCTGTTACCTTTGAAGCGGTGGCTGAGAATGTGCTCCAAAATGGCCGCAAAGTTGACAAACTCCTCAGATGAGTCATCAATGGGCTCGGCTGTGTACTTTTCCAGTAGAGTCTTCACTGAAAATCTAAGAGAGAGGGACAAAAATAATAATAAAATAGCTTAGAAATATTTATATAACATACAAAATATCTGCTATGATCTGAATCTTATCACGTCTATTTCATGTGTACTGTAAGTGTGCAAATCAGCTGTACAGCGGGGTGGAAAACGGCCTTGCCAGTAGTTATAACAGTGCAGCGTTGATTAGTATTTCTTTTTTTACTGTGTAACCACACACAGCAAAGACAAACGCACCTCTGTGTTTGAAACTCACAAAACAATAGCTGGGAGGAGCTTGGTGGGACCAATGCCATCAAAGCCCACTGAGGTCACCCCCGATTGTCTTGTGTGCGGCACAATGCCCCCCCTTCAGGTCCGAGGCAGCGTTGCCGTGACGACGGCACAATTAACCCCCTTGTGTCCCAAACCAGTGGCAGATGATACGGTCGTCGGGGTTGCTGCCTTTGTCCACTCTCTTGAGTTTCCAGGTCACACTGGGTCTCGTCTGTCCCTCTGTCTGTACTTTCTAAGGGACCAGCTATAATCAAAGAACCCCCCCCCCCCCCCCCTTCTCCCCCCTTATATATTGTGGTCCGATCTATTTAGGGCATCTCCTGACACTGATTTCATCTGGCAGCATTTTGGCCTCGCAATCACACCCCACACACCATTAGGAGCTGGAAGCAATGCTGTGTGCGAGTTAGTAGTCAGCGTCCAGGACAAGGGCTGCCCGCCTCCATGGGTAACACCAGCATCACGGAGGGCAAGACTGCCCTAGCCGTGGGCAGAACCTCCATAGCCAGGGGCAAGACTACCGTCTCCCTGGGAAACTCCTCCATCTTCAGAGGAGTGACCACCACCTCCATGGGGGAATCCACCATCCAGAGAGAGAAGACTACTGTCGCTCTGGGCCGAGCTAGCTTCAGCAGAGGCACCACCACCACTTCCTTCCGCAAAGCGCTAATGCCCAAGCGCAGAACCACCTAGATGGACAGGACGCCAGACACCAGGGCTAAGACTCCCAAACCAGCAAAGACATCAAAAAGAGAGTCTAGCGGTGAATGGAAAACCACCTTCCTGTCGAGCAAGACCACCTTCACTAAAGGCACATCCTTGGTTCTGAGAACTAAGTACGCCATCTCCTGGGGAAAATCATCGATCTCCTGGACCAGAACCACCATCACCTTGGGCAACACCAGTGTCACTATGGGAACAACCTCTGTCACACGCGGCGAAAACACCAGCTCTTTGAGCACGCTGACCTTCCGCCATGGGGCCAAGTCTGTGTCCGTGGTCAAAACCACCTTCACCAGGGGCAACCAAACTCAAAGGAACGTCTACTGGGATTTTAACCTGTGAATACTTGATACACACGCAAACTAAGGGATATTTATGTTGTCAATTGTAGCAGGTCAGTGGCTTAAAGTCTTGTCGATAAAAATCAGTGTTGGTAATAAATGTGAAGCATTAAGTTTATGTTACAATTAAGCATTCCTTTGATATATTCCACGACCCAAAATGAATATGTTACGATCCTAAAACTGTTCCAAGTGTTCATGGAACACAGAAACACTGCACTAAGTCCCCATGTGAGGGACAGTGCTAAATGAGTAGCAGATCTAATAGGCTTGAAATCGGATGAGTAAGATTTCCTGGAGACACATTGAGAGCATTGTTCAGACGTGTGACTGATGAGATGTGGTTGGTGCTGTGTTGGCAGGGCCGTGAAGTGTGAAACAGCTGTGTGTGATGTATGTGAAAACACAAGAGAGTGTGTCCTTAGCTCTGGGAATACGTCACATATGTATGGCATATAGTTCCACATATGTGATTCAAAATATCCATATTTTTACGATAGAAAACCAGCTTGTATGCTAGTGAAACTGATTTAAATTCTGGGGGTTACATGCTTTACAATAATTATGCTATGTTTAGCAAGACAGTTATAATCTAGAGAAAGTTTATATCAAGATTGACAGATGTAACATGGTGCTCATAAAGAATAACCTTAATTTAACGTGTTTGGCTTATTTGTTTTGTTCACAAATGGAACTTGTAATGATCTGCTTGACAACACAGTCTTAAAGTGGAAGAAAACTATCCAGGAATTCTTTTTAGAAAGTACTTGGGTGACAACCTTGAAGTAGAAGTAGTACAATTTCATTGTGTCACAATTAGTTCAAGTTCCGAACATCCATGGAACCAAATCTTGATATCAAACAGAAGCCAGGAGACAGGAAGGGAGACGCTAAAGCCAGTGCATGAACATCATGCCAGGACACCCTGCCTTTATCATGGCTCACATTCTAATGATATGCCTGATATCAGTTCTAACAGTATCACACAGAGGCAATGCCTTACAATCAAGGGATATAGGGAACAATGCCTCAGAATATAGTGATGTCACCGCAGATTGTCCCCTGCTCAACAATGTCTCCTTCAGCCATCCTGTGTCGTCGTGGCGATGGGACAATCGGTCCACTGTCAGGGGCCCCCCGATAGGCTATAGCCTCCTACTTCAGCCTCTGTCCATTCACAGGGACACATGGGTGGTATGCGGCCTTCCAGAGCCCACGTCCACAAGCTCAACGAGGGCATTATGTGCCACGGGGGTAGCACCATCCACGCTTAGCATTCTGCTCTGGTCTGGGCTGCACATACTGTTACTATCACACCCAAGGCTTGGCGAGCAGGGTGTGCTGCATGAGTGTGCGATGCGTTGTGTCGAGTGAACCCCAAAATACACCACCTCATCCGGGTCAGGTAGACAACCTTCTCCCCAATGGGCAACACCAGCATCACCGAAGGGAAGACTGCTCTCTCCCTGGGCAACACCAAGATCAAGAGGGACAAGACCAAGATTGCCATGGGCAATTCCTCCATCACCAGGGGCAAGAAAACCACCTCTCTAGGCGCCTCCACCATCACCAGCGGGAAGACCAAGATTGCCCTGGGCAGTGCCTCCTTCAGCAGGGGCACCACCACCACATCTTTCCGGAAAGCATTCTTTCCAAAGCGCAAGACCCTCTAGATGACACGGGGTCTCAGTACTGGGTGTGGGGGACAGGCAGCAATATCACCAACATCAAAAGACAAAACTCTACTGTCACAGGGGAACTACGGACATCGTTACAACATCTGCAAAGGGGTATCCAAATTGACTTCTAAAATATTGGATTATATAACTTTTGGAGCTTTAATTTTTTTTATCCTGCAGGATTTACCACTGAAACAGGTCAGTAGTATCAGAATTATATCAGATAGTTGGCATTGTAACATGTGTTCTACTAGTTCCATGACTTCAAATGATTATTTGAGTTTAAGTTAATTGTGTGCAACACACCTCCAAAATGAATTTGCATACTCAATTTAACTACAAAGTCTGACTTAATATTTGTGGTATTTGTAATGACCAAGCACAAATTGCCTATGTCATAAAAAAGTTCTCAAATAGGTGTTCAGTTATTCTATTGACTAGGAGGTCTTGATGTGAACGGGAGTTGAAGAGCGAGAATAGCTGGCATGCCTGAAATGCAAATGGCTGGAATACCACAGCAACATGCTCTTGGTACGATTTGACACTGAAAAACAACCACTGCCTTATAACAAGCATCTTTTGTGCCCCCTCTCACTCGCCTTGGACTCCAGCCAGGTCTCCTCTCAGCTCTCTTCAAATGTTCTCCTTGTTCCCCCCCCCCCTCACTACTGTACTTACCCACAGTACTGGTTTATTTGCCATAGCACTTACACTATCATAATACTTCTTTCATTAGTCAGCAATAATCCTTTGAGCCTCCCTCTTCAACCACTTCCTGTTTCATCTCTCTTTCACTCTCTGTCTTCTTCTTCTCTCTTTAGTTTTGGCATAACCAGCAGGATCAGCTGACACAGGAGGACATCTTACAGGCCACAGCATAATAAGACACCGTCTGGGGTGTGAGAGACATGTCCTGGGCTATGCACTCTATAGGCCGTCCCCTACTTCCCAATAAGGGGACAGTAGTTCAGCCAAGGAGAACCACTTCACTGTGCCCTGGAACCTCCTAGGCTTACTGTCGTTTGTGTATTTGCTCTGATGCTGGGAATATCACACTTGTGGTCAAACAGACAAAATGCAAAATAGAATCAATAGGTCCTGAGGATTCATGTGTTTCTCCTCCTGAGTGTCCAGGTTATGTGTTTTATGGTCAGTGCAAGTGCAACTAAAGGAGGGTGCGAGACGACCCCCGAGGGCTGGGACGGGAGGAACTGAGAGGAACTGCATGATATGTGAAAGTCAAATGAAAATGAACATGACAGGATTGGAGTCGCAGAACACAATAGTCATCTTAAATTAATGCTGTGATTTTAAGTGTCTGATCTGGTTGGACCTGCTGTCAATGCAATGCCGATAAACCTTGCGATAAATACATAGGGCATAAGTCTAGAGTGACAGTACTAGACTAGGGAGATGACGAGAGGTTTTTATGCTACTCAGTAAACGTGCACAAAAAGCTATAGTGCAGCCACTTCTAAGTGGAAGAAGAAAGCGGGAAGGGTTAAACAAGCTACAGTAGAAGAGAAAAGAAGGAAAAAGTGAAAAATCTATTTGTCTCATCTTATTCAACTTATGTTGTTTTTTTAGGTTCAACGGGTGTCCGCCATCAGGGTTCGTCCAGTCTGGGACCTCCACATGCGGACTCTTAGGTCACACTGTTCACCCACAAAGGGATGACCAATCGCCTAGCGATCAGATGGTTTTACTTATGGCCTTTTCTATTAGATTTAGAGTAGAATAGAATCAAATGGAATTGTCTGTAAACCCTAGTTGGAACACCTTCAGGACAATTTCAAGATCAGAAAACTGTATGACACTCTAGTCTTGCCATATTTAACATAAAATGTTTACCATAGCAACAGCTCAAACATTGTTGAGGTAAGTAATCAAGTAAGATATTAAGGAATTGAAAGAAGAGACCTTTCCAAGCTAGGTCACATACACACCTTGCACGTGCATAAGAAATACCCATGATCTTTCCGATGCAGATGAGATTCCCCAGTGTAGCGTTATTGCTTTGCATGTTATGTCTCTGAAAATATTGACACAGTACTGATGATGAAGACCCCAATGCACCAGCCACATCAATGGGTGTTAGATATAGCTGTGAGTTGTAGTATGACCAGTCCACAAGGGTGCCCTAGAAAACCATGATGGCTTTTATTTCCTGTGACGTCACATGTATGACCCCTGATAATAAACGAGTTGCACACGTGCCCATGATTACTTTATGTGCCCGGGACCCCGAAAACTCAAAACAGGGCATTATTCTGTGTAATAATTATAACAAAAGAGATCCCACAAATGGATTTCATTCCACCTAATAAAAAGTGGGATGTGAATCTATATGTGTTGATGTACTGTATGTTACATGTAAATGATATGATAGGGAGGGGAATAGTTATGCATGTTAAATTGAATATACACCCTTCCATTAGAACACTGTTAATGTTTTGGCTGCACTAACTGAACACTAATGTGGGCTTTGCTGGGCTTCTTGGCTAATGATCTGAAAGTAGCTGTGTATCTGTCTGTCAGTTAACCTAGCCTCCATATCATGGCCATGCACCTGGCAGTCTATGCCTGCTGATTCACACAAAGATGATAGCCGGAACACATCGCCAGCCTGATTCAAATTGCAAACAGCGGGCCCTAAGGCCACAGTCAATATTTCCCTGTAGTGGGACTGAAGGTCATACCCTTTGTCTCCTTGAACAGCCCCCCCAGAACATGAGCTGTCACTAGGAAATTGTCTGGCAAGACCACAGTGATGTAGAGCCTGAGTGCCATTTAGATTCATAATGCCATGTACTGTATGCTTTGGTGCTAAACGAGAGATAGGCAGATCTGACAACCACACAGATGTTTTCAAATAGTCAAACCTTGGGAGCAAAATCCTCAAACGAATTTAATCTGTCTTAATTGAGAGGGGGGAAAAGTGAATGGAATGGTTTAATTAGCATTACTGATGAAAAATGTGTTTTCAACGTTACTTTTTAGTCTTGTGTCCACTGTACTCGTCTTTTAAGTGTCTTAGATTAAAATGTTCTTGACATGAACAGTCACTGAAAAGTGGCAACAAACGTCCATTGTGCTCTCGCTAATCTCTCTAAGACTCAGAAGTCTGTATTGTGACTTTTTCTTTCTTTTGAGGCATGTTCTATGTGATGTTGTATTTGTTCTGTTACACAACTGTTCTGTGTCACTAAAGGCAGGCAGAACCTCTGGCATAGAGGTAATAAAAGAAATTGCTTCGCATTCTGTCGTTTTTATTCATCTGTCAAATGTTTTAATGCCGATGCAAGACATATTCACAGTCAGCATGGCCACTTCCAGTGTAATATAAAGTGGTGATGTTAATGATATTACACCAAAGATGACTGAGAAGTGACCACGTCTTCATCATTCAAAAAATGTTGACAACGCTACTAAACTGATGTAATTCCAGCCTGGAACAATGGCTCCTTCAAGCATTGGTTGGGTCTCATCATGATTTCTTAGGAGTGACAGTACATACTGTTCACAAACCCTCTAGCAAGGGCACCACGCAGCATGGGGTGCCCAGAGATAACATATTCACATCGCTAACATACAATCTGCCAACCACAGACCCACACGTTTCTGAGGTAACAATCCTGGTTCTGTTCTTGACCTGTGGTCCATCTAAACAATCAACGTATAAGTGACTTAACTGCATTGTGCTTTACAACACTGAACAGGCAGCATCAAAATAACAAACAAAACCAAGATTTACACACACAAAAAAACGTTTTATATCATATCTATTTCTCTGACTGGTCATACGTTCTTAGATTCAAGCCCTTCATTCTCACAATGTAAAATGATGTTGGGTATAATTGTCAATTCACAAAAATGAAGGCTATCGTCATCAGTAACTGAGTATTCTCCAGAGCTTAGACCATGTCCTTGTCCTTAACAGGCCCTCGTCATCATTTGCCAGTCATGGGGAGCGATGCCTTTAAACCGCAACGGCCTACAATTCTTTCTCATGAGGCCATTGGGGGATAACTGAAGGTGAAAACCTTCAGGTTATGTAGCTATGGATGTCCTTTCATTTTACCATTTGTTATGGTTCACTTCCAAAGATGGTTTACAAAATAACAGAATTGGCTGTAAAGAATACATTGTATTAATGGGAAGACAAGGCAGAACATTTATGAAATTCAGATGTTAACCTAATGAACACCATTCATGTGTTGGCTATTTGATATCCCACATTAGCAATAGGATGAGCCAATACATGGCGTGTGTATATCCACAGTAAGTAGCCTACATACATATATCCGCATCGCTATACCTGCAAACAGTGATGAGATTTTTTCGTTCCACGCCGACGCTCCGAGTAGATGCCTTTTTCGATGTCAAACCCATAGCCATTGCTGTCTGTAAACAGCCGGACTCCATTCGTCGGCACGGAGCCTTCTGTTACCTTGAACCAGGACCCCTCCCTCCGCGCGGGACTATGCCATACAGATATTCCGCTGTCCTCCGCGGTAGGGATGCTGGAGAAGGTTATCGTAGGAGAGTGTCCAGCTACGTCGGCACGCTCACGATTCGATTCACGATTGACTTCTTGCACATTACCCTATACTGAAAACATGTATGACTAGGTGTTCTTCATGCAAATTCATTTAACGCCCACTAATTTATCCATAATGCATTCTTAATTTCGATTGGACCGATAAATCTTCTAAATTGAATGCATGGAAAACGTTTATTTTAGCAAATAACGGTAAATGGTGATATTATCTTTGGCCACACGGTGGCATGGTGTGCCTCAGAATAAACCAATGGAAAACATGTCTCCTCTACGGTTGGGGTCGCTGTTTCAATGTTGTTCTCTCTTGCTGATTTGTTGATGCAGGTTGCATTGAACAGAAAGAACGATGGCGGAATCAGAGGAGCCTAAATCAACATGTACTTTTCTTTTCAAAAAGTCGACAAAGAAATTCTCTGCACGAAAAAGAAAAGCCAGTGACAGCGAAAAAGGTACACAGATATTTGAAGAAAACCGCACTGCTGATTTTTGGTTCATAAAATTATATAATAGTTCGCCTGTTAGCTTGCGAGCTAATGTAATGACTTACTATGGAATATAGCTATGTTTGTTAGCCTAAACAGCGAGCCCCATTTAGTCTGGTAAAAAGTACAGTACGAGAAAGTATGATTTATATACATATGTAAGGACATCACTGTAGCATCTAGGTATTTTAACCATTTGTTATTTTGCTAGTATCTAGCTAGACACCGCTGCGTTACTGCTAGCTTACGTTTGCCCAAGTCTGTTATTAAATGCAGCTCAAGTACAGTGATCCTACTTGCAGTGCATGAGCGCCCAATTCACACTTTGAGACGGCCTACAAATACGTGTTACGATCGTGTATTCCGTTTTCTTGTGTTCTGCCTAGATAACAGTGATGAAGATAACAATGCTGTGGTCAGGCAAGAGAAGAAGACTTCTGGAGTCAACCCCATGATTCAGAGGGTAAAGTGTACTCTTGACTAGCCTACGAACAGCCTTTACTCTGCTCATTTTTACTGTTCGGTTTTCGCCATTTGAATCGTAAAATATAGTTCATGGTGTGTTTTGCATCCCAGACTAAGAAAGCAGAGAAAGAGGCGGTGTCATCCAGCGAAAGTGATGAAGAAAAACAAGAGAAGAAAGTTACAGTAGCCTACAAGTCCACACGGTCGGCAGTGAGTCCCCATTTCTAAAATGTCCAAACATCATTCTGAAATTTATCTCTACTAAAGCCTGTGGTTTATCTTCACCTTGAATCGTAACTGCCACTTTTTGAGCTCTGTCCATTTTTCCCTCATCATGCTAAGTGTCATCTTAAATGTGTAGAAACCAGAAGGACCGGAGGACATGGGTGCGACTGCAGTGTATGAACTGGACACAGAGAAGGATAAGGATGCTCAGTCTATCTTCGAAAGGAGCCAAAAGATTCAGGAGGTAAACGGTGCTTTATTTAGCTCGATAACTAATTGGACAATATCAGTTTATCATTTGGTGTTGGGTGTCCTGTTAAAAGTAGAGGCAAATACATGATTTTCATGACGTATTCTGTCACTAGGAGCTGACAGGTAAAGAAGATGATAAAATATACCGTGGTATAAACAACTACCACAAATACATCAAACCTAAAGACTCCACCATGGGCAATGCGTCCTCTGGCATGGTCAGGTGAGTGAACACACATTCAGTGAAGGAACACAGATGTAGAAAACCCAGCTTTGAACGTTAGCTCATTCTGCATTATTTCCTTTCCCCCCCTCTACCTCTGTCCCATGATAGGAAAGGTCCAATTAGGGCCCCTGAACACTTGAGGGCCACAGTAAGGTGGGACTACCAGCCAGACATCTGCAAAGACTACAAAGAGACAGGCTTCTGTGGCTTTGGAGGTGAGCACCATGTTGCTGTTCCTTGGCCAAATTAGTTTTGGCTATCAGAACTGGACCTATACTCATCAGACTCCAGTCTCACTTTATAGCAACTAAATCAGCTTTGGCAAAACTAAGCCCCCTTCTGTTTGTATTATTCCTCCCATCAGACAGCTGCAAGTTCCTCCATGACCGATCCGACTACAAACACGGCTGGCAGATTGAGAGGGAGCTGGATGAGGGGCGCTACGGAGCCAACGGTGAGTTCACCCCCTCAGAGGTGTACAGAAGACCAGGGCCAGGCTCTGTCATGTTGCTCTGAGCTCAGTGATTCTCCTGTTCATCGCTGTGTTGTTGTGTGTAGATGAGGAGAACTATGAGGTGAGCAGTGACGAGGAGGACATGCCCTTTAAGTGCTTCATCTGCCGGGAGTCCTTTAAGAATCCTGTCATCACAAAGTAAGACATAGACACTGATACCTCAAAGTCTTTGTTGGTGTAGATGAGAAGCCAATTCTGAAGCAGTAATGAATGACCTCTGTGTCTTAGGTGCAAGCATTACTTCTGTGAGACATGCGCTCTCCAACACTACAGGAAGTCCAAGCGGTGTTACGTTTGTAACGTCCAGACTAATGGTGTCTTCAACCCAGCCAAAGGTGATAATGATAGTTTGACAATTTAAACATTTAAACTTGATTAGAATATATTCAACTGTCTTACAGATTAAACTACATTGTTCATGGGTTAAAACCCAAATGCTGCTGTTGGCAGTTATATTTTGTCAGGTGAAACACCTTTGTAACCTTTGCTTCCCTCATGTGTTTTTCTCCCAGAGCTGATGTCCAAGATCCAGAAGCACCAAGCCATGATGGACCAGCCACCCTCAGAGGAGGACGATTAGCAGACTGATCCCCATCCAGCCTTCCCCCGATCCTGTCATCCCTTCTCTTAACGCACTGATTCGTCCAAGGAGACAAGTATCAGATTTGAGTGTTTTTTGGGGGGAGAAAGGATGTAAGCAATTGTCAAGCTCTGTTGTCTTTTGTGAATATACATTGTTTTGGGATTAAAAATGCATTTTTATCATTCCTTATTATTACACATTGAGGTGAAGTGTTTAATATCAAGTAAAATGGTCAATAATCACACTCGACACTTTCTCCCGCTCAGCTCCACATACTCTTAATTCCACATGCACACAACCAATCAGAAACAAGCACCATGGTGACGTTCACTTTTAGAAAGAGACAAAAATGTGACAGTGGACCAAGAAGAATTTGACCTCAGATGACACCGCTTGTACACAGGAACTAGTTAGCAATCGACTGAGAACAACAAATGTCACTTCCCCTATTGGTGAAGCGTGAGACGAAACGCGTGACGACGCGAGGAGCTTGGCGACAACACAAGGTGCTTCTCTTAGCTGTAAAGAGAGACGCTAAAACACTGTTCATAAACTGTTGGTACCGAATCCAGGTTGTCTAACACCCAGATGGTAAGATAATATGGGCAATTCCCCATCCTAACAATTGCCCTTGTGAACAGGGCTCCTGGCTGGGATAGATCAGTGATTGGCTTACACTGACAGAGGTAGAGTGACGCCTCTCTATATGCAGGCAGATGAAGCCACATCCTCCTCTGGAGACAGTCCATTGAGGATGCTTCTTGGGGAGGACACAGCCTGATGTCCTATAGAGGAACTGTCTCTTGTTGGAACACCGCCATTGGTTAAGAGTCGAGACATTCTCCATTGTTCCGTGGTGGGTTTAGAGGGCTTTGAGCGATGTGTGACAGACAGCAGAGCTGTGCATGGTCTTTTTGCTCATGCACTTATTAGGGTATAGCTCGCAAGATACAGCAATGGGAGGCAAGATGGCCGCTGGCTTTTTAAACTCAGTCTCCGTAGTTTAAAGTTTTAATTATTTACACACGTGCCATAAAAAAAGAAGAAGGTTCTTCCAGTCCAGTGTTCTCAGAGAATTCCCTCTTCCTCGTAACGTCCGTTTGTCCTCCATTGTCAGAAGTCCCAGTCCTCCACATCCAGGTAGCCGAGGCCTGACTCCAGGCTAGCCAGCCCAGAGGGAGAGTCCTGAGGCTGGCCGCTCTCAAAGCTGGTGATGGGTGACACGGGCTGGAACAGCTCTGGAAGTGCTTCTGATGGCCGGCGCTTAATCTGCAGGAAACACCCCAAACCACTGTTACCTCCAAGGCTCTTTCAATACAGATAAATGAATTAAGGATACAAGGACATTAATGAACAGCCCTTTATTTAGACTAGTTTTTTTATATCCTGGACAAGAGTTTGGAAAAGGGTCCTGCTCACCTGTTTGAAAAAGGAATGACCTATAAGAGTGGTAGCACATGGCCTGTTGGGAGAAGAGGGACATCCACCATTACTGAAATGATCCACAACATGCTTCACCGTATACGGTACAGACTGATGCATTATGTACACAGCGGTGCATTTGACGGCCCAGTACATTTACACTTGTCATTTAGCAGAATGAAGTGCCTTGCCCAAGGACACAACTGTCATTTTGCACGGCCAGGAATCGAACCAGCAACCTTCTGATGAATCAGCTCACGGGCTCACCTCTTTTCGGGGTCCCTCTGCAGACACAGTTCTACAAAGGCGTGGAAGTGTGGGGAGAAGGTGCGGCTGTAGGGGTGGTTCACCGAGGAGGACGAGGGCTCCCCGTTAGAGTGGCGGGCCCCTCCGGCCCCGGGGCCCTCGCAGATGCCCGAGTCTGCCCCGGAACGGGACGGCTTCATGGTCAGCTCCTCTGGAGGGATGGTGGTGGTGTCCAACAGACAAGGGACTGTCCCATTCAGCTTCTCCAACAGCATCTGGGGTACACAGGGAGAGGAGGAGGGGAGAGGAGGAGGGGGAAGGAACAATGAATCGTGAGATCATGGCACAGTGAGCGAGACTGAATTGGAGAAGAGAGGAACGATAAGAGCGAGGGAAGGAGGGTGAGGTCAGTGCTGGTGCTCACCTGTGTGGCAGGCATGTCCTTAAAGGGAACATGTCCATTGGCCAGCTCACAAGCTGTGATACCCAGGCTGTAGATGTCAGACCGGAAGTCATATCCCTGCAGATTCTGGTGAGAGACACAAAGAAAGAGAGACACACAGAGAGACAGAGAGAGACAGACAGAGAGAGAGAGACCGACAGATGATTGGTCGGGGGGACGTTCCAGTACTTATGCCACGTCACTGTCACCGAGACCCCGTGGTGAGATGTGTGTCGAGGCAAGCGTACCTGCTGCAGCACCTCTGGGCTGAGCCATGGCAGCACTTTAACACTGTACTGGGGGAAGTCGTGGACCACCCGGGCTCGCTGGCCGTGCCGGATCAGGCTGAAGATGCTCCGCAGCCCAGACATGCACACCTGGCCGTCGGCAGAGATCAGCACGTGGCTGGCCTTCACGCTCCTGCCAACACACACACACACACGTGGGGTCAGTGAGAGCATCTCAAACCAGTGAACATGAACCAGAGTGGTGCCGTTGGGTTTTACCTGTGTACATAGCCCATGTGGTGGATATACTCCAGGGCTCTGAGAATGCCCAGAAGAATGTAGGCGATTGCCAGCTCGCTTATCCCATCTGCGAAATGGGTGCTGATCAGATCTCTGGCTGACCCTACAGACACAGGGAGACAGAGGCTGGACTTAGAGACGTAGGCCCCTCCACCAACCCCCTGACTGATCCACAACCACAGGGGATCCAGGGGAATGCCCTTCATTAAGAAGCCTCAATCCCTCCTCCTCACCGTAGGCCATGAAGGGAGTGATGACCCACAGTTCGTTGTCAGCAATGAAGATGCTCCTGTAGGGGAGGATGCTGGAGTGGTGGAACAGCTTGGACACGTGGAGCTCTCCCTGCGACAGACAGGACGTTACGACAGCTTAGGCACTAAAACACAGGCAGAGAATTTGGGGTCTAATTCTGAAAGGGAAGGAAAACACACTGTCGGAGAGAGCGAGACAGAGAGAGAGAGAGAGAGAGAGAGAGAGAGAGAGAGAGAGAGAGAGCGCGGGCGCGAGAGAGAGACAGACAGACAGAGAGAGAGAGGAGGGAGACGCGTAATGATGTCCAACACAGAGGCCAGATGAGGACATTATGTAACGTGTGATATAAAAAGCCAGGAGAGAGGAGAGGAAGTGCCTGTCCTATGATGTCATGGCATGCCGTGGGCGTGGCTTGCGGGGAGTGGAGGGAGCCGTGACGGAGGCCGACCTGCAAGTAGGCAACCATGTCATTGGTGCAGGACTCCAGGTCAATACGACGGATGGCCACGTGTTCCCCTGTGGGTCTGTATCTGGCCAGGTTCACAGTCATCAAATCCTCCAGGCCGCGGCCTTGGATGACAAAACACGCACATTTTCGTTAGCGCACACACGTATACATACACACACGTATACATAAACAGATATATATATATATATATATATGACGCATTCACTGGGCACATTAAACCCCCAGTTGCCTCGTCTGACACCCAGGGCCCGTCACGGCCTTGGGTGTTACTGCCTCACCTATGACGGTGAGGAGCTCGTAGGCACCGCTGTCTGGGAGGAAGCTAGCCATGGTTCCCCGTCTGGAGAGTGAGGTTAGGCTCTCCTGGCTGTCTTCATGGGCCTGGGGAGGGAGGACGGAGGGCAACACAGAGACGAGTCAACGCTACAAAGCAACAGGCTACGTTAGTGTTAGAGTGCTGTAGGCCATGTGTCAGTGACTCCGATAGGCTGGGTCAGCGTGATGCTGGTTGTTGCTAGGCGGCCAGAGAGGCCTGGCTAGACGGCAGCAATCGACTCATGCAGAGGAAGAGCTGTTCCTTTTGATTGGTTAACAGAACTGGGGGGGGGGGGGGGGGTTAAACGCGTCACTGCACTGGTTTGACAACAGGGGGTGCATGACAGTGTATTCTAAAGGTTTTGTAACTAAGTGTTTAATCAAGTCATCGACTGTGATTCCTGCCGCTCAAACGATGGGCAACTGACAAGACGTGGCAGCACGGGAGCTAATTCGTAGGGGTGCAAAAATATCGTCGGGCAATGCGTAAGAATAGCGTTGCAATGTGGGCGCATCGGAAGCATTGGGAGCGTATCCATGGTGACCGGTTTAGAGAGAGGTGGATGTTGACATTAAGACAGACTCTGAAGGGGTTGCCATGCATTGCCAAAATAGAACACATGGAACTCCATCCAACTGTAGTCCACAAGCATCAACAGCAGCTGGTGACCTTAACAACCAGCCCCCACCCATCCACCTCCATGTCGTTTCACGTAAGTAACACCAAAGGCTACACGGACCACAAACAAAGACAGTGTTCACGGATCACAGTCACCTCATACAGCACATGGAACAGTATCAGTCACATTTAGTGAGGAGGGCATTTAGTGGGGGACCAAAGACAAGGTACAATCACAGCTCCCAACAACAGCTGCACATCAACAAGACCACCGTGAGGATTAGTGAGGATCCATTCAGGCATTTAAACTAGAAGACAAAATAGTCCCTGTAACCTGGGGCCACAGGGATATCAGCCCATATCGTAGGTGAAAAGCACAATGTTAATAGACAGGGATCACCTGATATCAAAGTGGTAAGCAAACACTAATCGCCCATGTTCTGAGGCAACCATGCACAAGGGGGGGGGGGGGGGACAGAGCTACATCATTGGAATTAGCATTTATTACTTTAACCAAACTCTTCGTAGCTAATATGATTGAATTGACCCCCTTGTCTCCTTATACTAACCATAAGCCTATGACTATGCCGCTGAATAACTGTAAGATTCACCTATTCTCCACCTCCCCCAATAGAAAACATGGTGGGTGAAGTGGGATGGGCCTCATAGCACAAAGCGCACACACAGCAACATGGTGAATCACATGACCATGCATAGTACCAGGCTCGGGGCTTGTGAATTCATTCGCATTCACTCTCACACAATGTACATGAACAAAGGCTTATGGTGGGCAAAAAGAATGATTTGCAGTGGACAGGATAGCTGCACTTACGTTCCTGTGTGAGCTTCTCTGAGATTGCTCTGGGATAGAGAAACCACATCAATGACAAATAAACAAACATACACACAAAATGGGTCTGTGTTTGAGGCAGCTTCGAAATCGTTAGGTTCACAGTGTGCTTAGAGGAGCATATCGCATTTGTGTCAACATTGCTGGTCAGACTCATTCTGCATTACATATAAAATGATATAATATAAATATATAATATGAAATGAATCTAAACCAGTACTCTTAATCATGACGAGTAAACAGAAGGCATCAGGTAAGCCAAACTGTTCCTTTAGATACAGAAATGACTTACGGCCCTAGTTTTACCTATGACAGCTACAGAGTGATCCATTTGGTGTAAGATGTAAAATGGCAATGTATTCAACCAGTGACATATTTCTTTCTTTGGAATGAGTGTGAATCATCCTCTCAGACACCCGTAAATCAATGAATTAGGAAGTAAAAAAACATCTGATATACCAAACGTAATCCATTTGATACATGTCATCAAGCTAGAGAGACAGTTTGTTACCTTAAGCTACGAGACAAAGCAATACAATGTAAGGGGTGAAGAGACGCCCCGCCCACCTCATTAACAGAAAAAGGACAGATGCAACAATTAGGCGCAATAAAGCAGATGGAAAAAGGAACATGAAGCTTAGCTTGAAAACAACATAAACCTCCCCACATGCCATCCCAGCCCTCTAGACTGTTTCATTCATCTGTATATAGTCAACCGGATAACATTTTACTCTTCTGTACTAGGCTAACTGTTCTCAACGTAAGCCTTTGTTTGTGCTAAAGACAATATTGCATATTTAAAAAGGTAAACAGGAGAGATGTCTTTCCTAATGACATTGGGGCCTTTCATGTGCTGCATTGTTGAAGTTACATCATCTTCAGATTGTCACTTTACAGACAGAGAACAACAATCAATAACTACCAGAGTTCAGACACAAACCAAACTGTGATAACAGAGACACTCGCTGACAAATCATTTTTAACATTCCCATGAAAAGTTTTGTTGTTTCTAACCTCCCACAAACATTAAAGCATTTAAATTAAATTAAATACAGCAAGCTGTGGCTATTTTGTATACCAGTTCTGTATTTTGTGGTATGTTTGTAGATCTATGAATTGTTGAAGGAATTATTCAATTATTTTATTTCAGGATTGTTTGTAGGGGGTTGTTGCAAACAAAGATTGGACAATAATCTTGTTGGCAAAGCTGCAACAGAGACATGGCTGGCAGATCATATCTTGGCTAGGCAACTCTGTAGCTGATGAATGGCCTGATGTGTGCGCGGTTGCTTGGGAGAACCCGTTAATAATACACCTGAATCTCACCTCCAAATAACTCCAAATCCCGCAGACTCTCCAAGGTCAATTTCTCGGAGACCCAACGCTGACACGGAGAAAACGAGGTGCAATGCATGTGTAAAAAGGAGAAAGAGAAGAGAGCGGAGTTTATCCGTGTAGTCTGGACTAATCCTCATGGTGATGCACAACAAATACTGTAAATCACTAGGCCCCACATGGTTATTTATTGAAAAGGTGACTGGAATGCTTTTGATGCTCGTCAACTTTAACACAGGACTGTCATCGCTAGCTCTTACCAAAAAAGACATGGATCCGAATGATTGTGATGGCTATAACGTCAAAATGCCCATTCAGAAATAACACCTGTAATGGAAAAATCTGAGACAACAGATGTAAATTTGTATGATAGTTGAAGTACCTATTACAATGAATAGGCATGATAACTCCAAAGATGTGAAACAGAAATGGACATAATCGGTTGTGCTGGCTCGGTTAGCTACTGTAGCTAGCGAAGGATTGCAAGATAGCTAACTGGCTACCATAGCCGATGGGAGGATTGGCTAACAAAACATATACATATGTAGTTAATGCTTATAGCAAGTACAATAACTTACATGTATTGGATTTTGTTCAGCCGTGTCCAATTTGGTTTTTCAGGCTCCCTGAATATCAACGTTAAGTAGCGTAGCTACTGGGGGTGGGTACTAAGGAAGATGCAGTTCTGTACTGTGATAGGGTCTGCTTGTTATGAATGCCATAGAGGACACAGGGCGGAATACAGCTATAGCATGACAGATTGTCGGGAGCATCCATGATTATTTAATGAATACACTAACAATTGTTATAAGTATACACAATGGATCATTTTTTACTGCAACTCTCTGGTCCAATTCAATTCACTTGTTGTATCTGACTTATTCGGAAGAACCTAGTCTACCGACGCGCGTTAACTATCACAAATCCAAGAACAATTATTGCTGTTGGGGGTCGCTTGAAAATTACGTTGTGCACAAATTCTGCGGACGTTGATGACGCAGAATACTTTTTGTATCAAACTGCGTTAAAAGACGTTTCTTCGAAGCAAGAGTCAGGTAAATGTAGTAATAGTGCTGCACCGATGTCAGAGTTGATGTTGTTTAGTGATGTAGTATCGATTGTACTGTTTGCAAATGACCTTGGCAAAGCACATTGGTTGCTAATCTTTCATCGCACACCCACTTCAAGAGCTTGTCGTGCCGCTGCGGCCCATGTTACACAGCACAACGAGCTAAGCTAGTTTAGCTAGCTAGTAAATAATAACATGCAACCAAAACGCTGCTTAGCACCTATCATATAGTTCCTCTTTTGAAAATCAAATCCGTATGATTGAAGTCTTTGTTTGATCACACTGTATTGAATACAAAATCCTTTGGTTGGTCGACTTAGTTTAGTGTATTATCTAGCTGGCCAACAATCTATTTTCCAAATGGGGTTTTATAAATGGTCATGTTAGTTAGTCTTGGTGTGGTGGATAGGACACATACTCGTACAAGAAAGTACTTGGGGAGAGGCAACACAGAAATTGGTTTGGTTTCTAATAGCCAAAGCCTGGTATTGTGTGTATTAACTTTTTTTTTGCCGCCTGCTAGGATACAGCCTAAAAAATGAATTGGAGCAAGGGTGGGCCGAGTGGTAAGCGTGGTTTCGGGTTTGGAGGATTCTCACTTGGAGGAGGGGGTGGTGGAGGAGGAGGAGGACCAGCAAAGAAGGAAGAGCCTCGTTTGCCCCAAAAGTCCCACACATCGTTTGGAGCGACAGGATCAGCAGCAGGCTATGGAAAGAACCAGCAGCTCCCAGCATTTTACAAAATAGGAACAAAAAGAGCAAACTTTGACGAAGAGAATGCGTGAGTATTGACCTTTTTCCACACTGCATTGGGTGGGGGGGGGGGGGGGGTTGATGAGCCTCATAGTGTTCATGCGATCAACATCACAACGCATCAACCTGAGTTAAGTATATCCAAATCTACATCAGGTATTTCGAAGATGATGAAGAGGAGTCTAGCAGTACAGACTTGCCCTACATCCCAGCTGAGAACTCACCAACACGCCAGCAGCTCCAGTCAGGGGGTGGTTCAGACAGTGAAGATGACCCCTTGGATGCCTTCATGGCGGAAGTTGAGGTGAGTTTTAAGGTTGACAATTTACAGAAGGGGGGTTATGTCTGAAGGCTGTCACTGAGTATTTGCTTGCCATTGTTTTAATGTGTCTACGACTTTCTTGTTTCCTGTTTCCATCCCATTGAACCCTCGGTTCTCTAGGACCAAGCGGCTAAGGACATGAAGAAACTAGAAGAGAAGGAAAAAGAGAAGAAGATTGCAAAGTAAGTTTTTTAATGGATACGCACGGTAATGTCCTCAAGGAAAAGTGTTTTAGACTGAACCCAGCAATTGTGTGGTGCAGTTGTACAAAGATGCAAAATGTGATCTGGCCAGCCTTAAAAACAAACACAGTTGACTTTTGAACCCACCTGACAGGTAATACATCTAGCTTGGTTTGCATTGCCACTGTTGAGGGACAACTGGTTGTGGGGGCATCATGGGTATATGAACGAGTCGCAGGGAAGTTTTTTTTCTCCGCTTGTCTTTTCAGGGGTATTCGTGATGACATTGAAGAAGAAGATGAACAAGTGAGTGACTCATCAAAAGTTCCTAATTTACTACATTTCTGATCAGAGAAGCCCTCTGACCATCCCCTTCTTGAACCATATCTGCTCAAATCCCACAACTCTACCCATTCTCTCTCTTTTTCTTAACAAATGTGATTGCAGGTATTTTTCCCTAATGGAGGGAAGTCTCCTCGATACTTGTATTTGCTTCATTTTTGAAAACAGAAAAGCATGTTTATACAATGTAATAACACTCAATATCCTACTTCATCGAGTGAAATGCCTTTGTCAGGGGTTAAAAAGAATAACAGCATCAATACAAATAAGGATAACATCCATATTTTGTCCAACCTTGTAAATGTGAACAACTCCCATGTTTTGTGATTGTCACAAGTGGCTCCGTAGGTGAAATGCTGCAGGCTAGCTGGCCGTGTGGGTCACATGATGGTGTGCTCTATGCAGGAAGCCTACTTCCGGTACATGGCAGAGAACCCCACAGCTGGGCTGACCCTGGAGGACGAGGACGAGAACGTGGATTATGATAGCGATGGGAACCCCATTGCACCTGCTACCAAGAAGATCATCATGCCCCTGCCCCCCATTGACCACTCAGAGGTACTATATGTGTATCTCTGACTACACATCTACACACAACTCTTATTTAAAATTCAAAAGCTAATTCATGACTGTGCTGTGTACAGCAATCCTGTTGTTTTGGATTCATTTCTGTCTCGATCTTTTATATATATAGATATAGAGAGATAAAGATAGAGAGATATATAGAGAGAGAGATATAGAGAGATATAGAGAGATATATATATATAGAGAGAGAGAGATGGGAGTCAGAGAGAGATATGGGAGTCAGAGAGAGATATGGGAGTCAGAGAGAGATATGGGAGTCAGATGGCTAAGCAGTTAGGGAATCGGGCTATTAATCAGGAGGTTGCCGGTTAGATTCCTGGCCGTGCCAACTGATGTTGTGTCTTTGGGCAAGGCACTTCACCCTACTTGCCTCGGGGAGAATGTCCCTGTACTTACTTTAAGTCGCTGACTAAATGTTAATGGATGGGCTGGACACTGGAAGACTACATCCTTAAGATTCAGCTGGTTCTGGCATGTTGCCGAGTAGCACTTAGGAAAATGACTCGTCTTATTGCTTTTGTGTCACCTCTATACAGATCGATTATCCTCCCTTTGAGAAGAACTTCTACAACGAGCATGAGGAGCTTCACAGCCTCACACCTACCCAGGTCATAGAGTTGAGACACAAACTCAATTTGCGGGTAAGTCCCAGAATTCCAACACACACATACACACACACACACACACATACACACACACACAACTCTTATTTAAAATTCAAAAGCTAATTCATGACTGTATGCTGTGTACAACAATCCTGTTGTTTTGGATTCATTTCTGTCTCGATCTTATATCTTTTGTCCTGACTGACCTCTTGTTTGGTTGCCAGGTTTCAGGTGCTGCCCCTCCTAAACCCTCCACCAGCTTTGCCCATTTTGGCTTTGACGAGCAACTAATGCATCAGATCCGCAAGTCCGAGTACACACAGCCAACACCTATACAGTGCCAGGTCAGTCCCTAAGCTGCTTACTCTGTGCACATGTCACATGTTCTGGCGCACATGCTTTGATGCTATATCAGATGTGTTTTCTGACCTCTTGTTGTTCAGGGAGTGCCAATAGCCCTGGGTGGTCGTGACATGATCGGTATCGCCAAGACCGGCAGCGGGAAAACTGCAGCGTTTATCTGGCCCATGCTCGTCCACATCATGGACCAGAAAGAGCTGGACACCGGAGAAGGGCCCATCGCAATCATCGTTTGCCCCACCAGGGAACTCTGTCAGCAGGTGAGAGAGCGTGTGTTTGGGGGGGGGGGGGAAGAGATTTTGGTTGGCCAGCAGTAAGATGAGAATTTTTCAAGGTCCCTTAGTGATGGCACATTCACCAGTCCCTAACGACGTGCTTGTGGTCCCCAGATCCATGCAGAGTGCAAGCGCTTCGGCAAAGCCTACTCTCTGCGCTCTGTGGCGGTCTACGGAGGAGGCAGCATGTGGGAACAGGCCAAAGCGCTGCAGGAGGGGGCGGAGATTGTGGTGTGCACCCCGGTGAGTGCTCCACCTGTCTAGGGGTTAGTCCTGATGAGAAGCTGTCCTGGCCGCCCTCTGAATAAGCTCCCTGTTGAACCTCACTTGGCCTGTTTGCATCACAGGGCCGTTTGATTGACCATGTGAAGAAGAAAGCCACGTCTCTGCAGAGAGTCACGTACCTGGTGTTTGACGAGGCCGACCGCATGTTCGACATGGGCTTCGGTTGGTTTCCGCTTGTCTGCCTGTTTTTCTCACGCACAGCGTTCACAACGAGGAGCAGTCAGACGGGTCTTTTTAACACTTTTTTAACCGCTCTGTGTCTGCAGAATACCAAGTGAGGTCTGTCGCCAGTCATGTCCGCCCCGACAGACAGAGTGAGTGTTTGTCAGCCTTCTTGATGATTAAGAGATGATGAGTTTGTTTGTTCTGGACTACTTGTTCCTAACTTAACCACCACCACGCATGTCCTCACAGCCCTTCTGTTCAGCGCTACCTTCCGTAAAAAGATCGAGAGGCTAGCCCGAGACATCCTGGTGGACCCCATCCGGGTGGTTCAGGGAGACATCGGAGAGGTAACACAACTCTCCTAGGTCTTTCATCTGTGATCTGGATCAAACCCCATAATAATGACCCCTCTGTCTCCCTCTCCCCACCTTCCCTCCCTCCTCTTCCTCCTCCACCACCTCCAGGCCAACGAGGATGTTACCCAGCTGGTGGAAGTGCTGCCCAGCGGAGTGGAGAAGTGGGGTTGGCTCACCCGCCGCCTGGTGGAGTTCACCTCGTCCGGCTCAGTGCTCATCTTTGTCACTAAGAAGGCCAACTGTGACGAGCTGGCCACCAACCTGACCCAGGAGGGCCACAGCCTGGGGCTGCTGCATGGAGACATGGACCAGAGCGAGAGGAACAAGGTGATCGCCGACTTCAAGAAGAAGAACCTGCCCGTGCTGGTGGCCACTGACGTTGCAGGTGAGAGGAGGAGCCAATCAGATTTGGGATTTGATTTTATGGGAGTCAGATGGAAGAGCGGTTAGGGAATCGGGCTATTTATCCGATGGTTGCCGGTTCGATTCCTGGCCGTGGAATATTATATTGTGTCCTTGGGCAAGGCACTTCACCCTACTTGCCTCGGGGGAATGTCCCTGTACCTACTGTAAGTCGCTCTGGATAAGAGCGTCTGCTAAATGACAATGTAAATGTAATTTAAGTTTTTCATCTGCTTTAAACGACTTAACCAGTGATATTGGGTTTTTGACAACGTCTTGCCTCCTTGCTCTTGCTTCCGTGTCCAGCTCGTGGTCTGGACATCCCTTCAATCCGCACCGTCGTGAATTACGATGTGGCCCGAGACATCGACACACACACTCACAGGATTGGTCGAACAGGTCGTGCAGGTGAAAAGGGTGTGGCCTACACCCTCCTGACCAATAAAGACACGTCTTTTGCTGGTGACCTTGTGCGGAACCTGGAGGGAGCCAATCAATGTGTATCCAAAGAGCTCATGGACTTAGCAATGCAGGTGAACGATAATGATAATGAATGCCATGAGTTGATGATTCCGTGTATTTACTGAACCTGTTTGTTTTATGATACTCAGAATCCCTGGTTCAGGAAATCCCGTTTCAAGGGTGGTAAAGGAAAGAAGGTGAACATTGGAGGTGGAGGTCTTGGTTACAGGGAGCGGCCAGGCCTTGGAGCAGACATTTCTGTGAGTTTTGCGTCATTCAAGCTCAAGTCTGTGTGCTCCTGCAATAACTGCCTTTTTAGGTAAAATGCTCCAGGCACTTTCGTGTTTAGACAGATAGTACAAAATATGTTCTCATTGTAGAGTCTTTTGTTGTTTTTGTATCAGGATCGTAGTGGAGGGTCTTCTTCAAGTAGCTATGAAGGTTACAGTAAACCCACTTCTGGGGCCATGGGAGACAGAATGTCTGCTATGAAGCAAGCTTTCCAGGTACCCCTCTCTCCCTCTCTCTCTATATATATCTGTCTGTCTCTATTTATGTCTTTCTCTCTCTCCACTCATTAGATGTTATAACATCCGTCCTTCACAATGTGTTTCCTTGCATCCAGTCACAGTACAAGAACCACTTTGTAGCAGCGTCAGGCGTCCCTCCTAAGCTCACCACCAAGTCTAGCAGCTCCTCAGGCTGGACCAGTGCCGGCAGCCTCAGCTCCGTGCCCACAGAGGCTGCAGAGGCCCCAGACAGGTTCAGGGCCTCCATGGCCCCTCCTCCAGCCCTCAGCATGGGCACCAAGATGGCCGGATTCACCAGTGCTGGTTCCCTCAGCTCTGTGCCAGAGAGCCACAACAGCGCCCCTCAGAGCTACCCTGCCCCGCCCTCCCCGCGGGACGGGCCCCGCGGCGACAGGTACGGGGAAGACAGGGGTCGCCACGGAGAGGGGCACCACCGGCACAGCGACCGGAGCGAGCGCCACGGCAGCGGCGGAGAACGGGATCGGCACGGGGACCGGCACGCTGAACGTGACCGATACGGGGACGCGGAGCGCCACGGCAGCAGTGGTCGCCACGGTGAGAGTCGTAATGGAGATGGAAACAGGAGAGAGAGAGATGATTGGAGAAGTGATAGGGAGGGGGGAGAGAGGGAGGGAGGAGAGAGGGCAGGAGGAGAGAGGGCAGGAAGTGAGAGGGAGGGAGGAGACAGGGGAGGTGAGGGGAGAGGGAACAGGGAGGAAGACAGCTTTGCCGTTCCAGATCCGCCCAAACGTAAAAAGAGCAGGTGGGACAACTAAAACACACCCAGTTAGAAAGCATCTGGAACCAGCCAACTGTTCTTGAGCATGCCTAGTGTGTAGACAAACAGCTGGTCATATCAGAGGAGTTGGAAACAAGCACAGAGGTTCAGGGGGAGTTTTACTTTAACCCGTTATATGGCTCGAGTATAAAGGGAAATATGGACAGTTTCTATTGGTTGGGTACTCTTTCACACTTCCCACAACAGTCCTCTTATCTTGAACTGAACTTTTTGATTTGGGAGTCCCACCTGGTATCGGCCATACGTCTGGATTTGTGAAGCTGGCCTCAGATTGAGCCAGTTGAAGCAAGAAGTGGAGCGATATCTCCATCTTTATCCCAGTAAACGCTCAAGGCTGAAGTGTGTGTTGTTGTCTTGTTTATGTCCTATTGCTCACTGAACAGCCAGTTGCTGCTCAGGTCAACTCCACAACCTGTTATTTTTATTTTATATATGTATATGTATACCCTTACAACATGTGTTTGTAAGGGTAATATCAGCCCACGTTGCTAATTTGTTCGTGACCGATTCAACTTTTTTGTTTTCAAGATGTGAACTACTGCAAATTACATTTGTCAACGTGTTTTACATCTTGTGCTCAACTTTTAGCGGAGTGCCTTTCAGTGGCACTTAGGTGTTTTATATGCTTATGGCCTTGGTGTCAACAAAACGTATTTGTTAACGTGTGTGAGGAAAGTTCTTGCGGAAGTTATTATTAAAAATAGCTTGAGCAGGACTCGGGTCTGTCATCGATTTTTTTGCATCCCGGAGATCCCAATCCGTTGCGTAGACATAACATACTTCAAATGACTTACAGTGATCTGTAACACTTTTCATCAGACTGTATTCTGTGTTTCACGTGTATGTTGTTGTCATCTCACTTCCTCGTAATAAACTTTCAGAATTGGCATTTGGATGGCTTTGTGAGGGAGATGGTTTTCCAAAGGCTAGCCAGAGTTACCGTATCTAGCATGTAGCGACTGTCACTTTTGCTGCAAAGCCTTTTAGGCGAATATATCTTCCAGACAACAAGATTGAGGAGGTATAATCAGGCATACATGGCACAAAAGATGTAACACTGGTGTTATTGTCCCTGTAGCTAAAGTGTGCAGTAATAATGTGAGGAAGTTGAGAGGCTGTACCAATCATATTTGCAGATCAAATTTCAAAAACACAAAATCATGCATGCAATCCCGAGAATTCACCACTAGGTGGTGGTTTCCAGTAAAGTACACACATACCCCCTCCCCCCATAACCCTTTCCGTTCTAGATTTAAGCATCTGAGCAGCTGTTTTCAATAAACAAATTATGGGTCACCCCTGACTTCACGTCATATACCGTAGTCATGGAACTATCGATGAAGCAAGAGGTTTATTATCCTAGTCTTCTTTTATTATAGTCCTCAAACTGTGTATAAACTGATTGAACGTATTCTTAGGGTTGATGAATGAATTGTGGCGATTTTTTTATCATTTATTATCGTTCAGCGCACAAAATAGTTTATTTCTCTGGGCATGTCTGACATTCTGTCCTGTGAATGTGTGTTAAATTGCAACGGTCTGAAAGTTCCAGACTTTAAGCTATTACAAACTGTTTTGAGTCTGGCAAGATTTCAGCATCTTATACAACATTTTTATTCACAACTTTGTACGGAAGTCATAGCTAATACAGAAGACAATGTCTGCATGTCCCATGTTGGTGCGGCTGTCATTAAATATTTCGTAATACATCATAAGTATAGCAGTACATTCGGCATAGGCCTGTATCTATCGATCTACTGTATCTGTCTGTTTATCTGTCTCTAATTGAACACACATCAGCATGACATATCCGTTCGTTATGGTTTCTTTTCACGGCTTTTATAGAATTTCATATTGTTATTAACTCAAACATATATATTTGGCATTTTAGTTTTGGATGAGAACGAGAGGGTAGCTCTATACAGATTGGACCAATAGCGAGCTACATCCTGCTGATAGAAAATCCTAAAAAAACGACTCGAAAATCGAGGGGAGGGGTGAGAGCCAAGCAGAGGTAACTCGCCGGGTCTGTGGCAAGCTAATCTAAACGAAGCCTTAAACGGCCCGTCAAACGAATTAAAAGGCAGTCGAGTACAGCAATTTTAGACGAACAAGAGGACGCATTCATTGACGTTAACGACAGGGCAAAGATGGTAAGTGTTTCTTGCCAATTTCTTCCACAGATCTAGCCACAGCACTACACCCAGCACATAGCCTAGCTATCCCCCCCCCCCCCCTCTTCTTTTGTGATGTGATGTCCATTGCCTTAAGCTAGCGAGCAATGTCTCGGTCTTTAGCTGCTGTGATGTGAACAGGACCGATTACTTGTGTAAATAATATCCTGCTTCTTCGTCAAGTGGGATGATGTGCGACTATGCGCTCAAATAATAGCTAACGTTATCTCTAAAACCAACTCTTTTGTTGTATGATTATCAATAGGCTAGTTGGCTATACTCCTAAAGAAATGAGTGAATTGAATATGCTCATGTATTTCTTATATTGTGAACCTATACACCACACATTATTTACACCATAACCGCATGTTAGTTACTTTGGCTTTGCGTGCAATCTTAACAATAGCGATCAGCCTATCTTGACTTCATTTTTGTGGGGTTATCTATTCGCCCCTGTCACTCAACCTGAGCGGGTGCTTGAAACCAAGGCATTGTCCACTGCATCCGTGAACAGCGTTGACGATTTGTAGATGCATTCGAAAAACATATGGGCTGTCTCACTTTCACTGCTGAATAGGCTACAACGATTGTAATAAGGTTTATTTTGACTCGGTTGCGTGTTTGTCAGGGCACTCTGACATGATTGAGATCGTGAAAATCTATTTTACGGTAAGCCAAAAGCCACGGAAATGTATGCTTATATCACTCCGTTATATACCAGACTAGATGCTGCCCTTGATGATATCGGGCATCATTTTGTGTACTGTACAGCACCTGATGGCTCCCCAATGTTACGTAAGGTGTGTGGAGCAACTGGATTTTCATCAGGCAGCGTGCAACAAGGAACCCACTTTACAAGATTTCTAGTGTGATTTCGTTGATATTAAGGCTGCCTTTGCCATTGCCAGATACCTGTGCCAGCAACACACACGCAAACGCCTTTGTCCAACTATGTCCCCGGTAGTGTTGAGAGAGACGAGGGAACACACTTCCAAAAACAATCTGGTCTTGTCAAACTAGTTCTCGATCGACAGCATCCCGGTAATTAAACGTCGTCGGCGTGCTCCTTGTCTGTAATTTATGCCGGTGTTTACTGTGACTTGACACACATGGTTTGCAGTCCGATTTACGTCAATGCTGGCGGATTTGAAACTTGATTGGAGTGACGGCTGGTGTCGTGACTTGACTGACTTAGTTGTAATACAGGACTAGCAACACACAACCAATCTTGAGAATTATTCTCCACAATACCTTGATGGTCAAATACGTTTTTGTTTTGCTGGAATACGTTTATTGAATGTGTGGAATTCAATTAAATATGCACACGTTAATACAAAAACAGCCTCTCTTCCATACACGCACAAGGCTAAGACGGATGCATATAAAGATGAGAAATTGCTTGGCTTCAATTCCGAATAGCAGCCATTCAAATCCCCTCCAGGTGCACGTCATCAAGGTTAGGCAACCTCGGGAGGTGATTTTCTTTCTGGTTCAGTACCCTCGGTCCTGCAATCGGTGAATTAATGCAGATGATCTGATCATTTTACTGATTTAGGGGTGTCCGATATCCAGTCGTGTAAAAAAATAAAGATTGTGTAGTCATTGCACGCATCTAAAAATGTTCTCAGAAATGTTGTGTAATGAGTCCCAAATACAGTCGCTACCAGAAATAAATCATAGCCAGTAAAAGATGACAAAAGATGATAATCCAATAATCATGATTTATTGCTCTGGAAGAATGTAAGAGACTTCATTCATGCAGAATTATGGGATTTATTCAAGCTTTCCCAACCAAACTTTTGTCTTTGTTTATGACAAATAGTGAGTCTGAAGAGTGCTGTAGGCTTACATGACAGAAGGATCTTTGAATGTGGTGAGATTGAAGTTCCTGTTAATTTGCATCACAGTTTTATAACGCTTGACCCACAACTGCTTTATTGGTTTCAACAGTTTGCAAATAAAGGACATTTCAACACAAAACCTTTTCAAAACACTGCTTCCTCCATCAAATAGTAAAGAAAATGGCAGCTGATAATTGACCAAGATCAGCCAGTTTTCCTGTGAAACGTTCACTCCAGACTAACTCTTTCCAGGGGCCTCACTCTTCCTTAACGGCAGCCCCTGCTATGTCAGTAAAGCCCGCAAACTCAAAGGAGAAGAGGGTGCCTGGAAGAGTACACAGATTTGCATTCATTTTTGTCAACACGATGGGGCATGTCATCTTGAATTCCTCCCGGAGGCTTTGGTGGAAAAAAGTATCTTCCCCACTGTGTGATAACATCTGATCAGATGCTGAAGGCTGTTTTGTCTTCAGTAAATATGCCAGGTATCAGAAACCTTTTGGGTACATGTATGTTCAAGCCAATAGAGCCTCCAGGTTTTACACAAAGCTTAACCTGTTAGAACTTGAGACTGAATTTGGCCTCTTGAACATGCAGTACACATGCATAAGCACAGGTTCATACAGGTGGCAAAAGTTCTTACCTGGAAGCATGAATATAACTATACCATGATTGTATGTGGTGCATTTTTTTGCAGACCTAGTAAACTATGGAGACTTTGGCTGCTCTTTCAGCGAAAGAAGTTTACATGTTAGATAAGATGTGGGCCTCTGAAATAACACTTCCTTGTGATGTATGCAAGTTAGAAAGGGGCCACGTGTGAGAAAGTGGAAGTCCAGACCAAGCCTGAGAACGGTCTGGTGTCCCATCCAAAAACACTCAGATCTCAGCCTTCAGGAACCTTGCTACACAGGTTTCACATCCTGTGTAGGGACAATCTTACGACGCGCTGTCGTAAGCTGACGTCTGTCTGTCTGTCTGTCTGTCTGTCTGTGTGACTAGTCACACCACCCCCAGCCAGCTCACAGGAAATGGCCTCCAGGCATGTCGAATGGAAGAAACGGTTTCATGTCAGTTGATGGAAAATAACCACCAGCTATAGAATGCAGACTAAGTTCGGTACAATATTGTATCATTTGTATTAGATTTGTTTTTTGGCAGATTGTATGTCATACATTGTGTTGTTGAGGGAAAGACGTAAACAAAGGAGGAAGTTGTTTGCTTGTGTGCGTTTTGTTTGGTCCTTAACACCCCAAACATTTTTTCGGCTCACTTGAAGTTAGCATACCAGAAAAGCCTTCAATCTGCTGACCAGCTAGTTTCACCCTGATCTTCTACCCTTAACTGTGTCAAAACATTTCATGAAGCAAGGGTTTCTCACTGCACTCAGCTACAAAGCAGTCATCCATGTCCTCACCACATGTTTGTTTCTGTGGTGTTCCCCCGAGAACTGCACAAGGTTTCTCAGAGAGCTTGTCTCATGTTCGTGTTGGGTGTAGAGACAGACACTTGCATCTGATCACTACCCTGCAGTTACCGTCTTCTCAGTGGGACGTGGCCCTTGTTGTGTTTTGATGCCGTTTTAATCCGTCCTTCTGTCTCTCTATCAAGGGGATGAGGCGGTGATAACGGTTCTAAAAATATCACATGACACAATGAAAGACGTGGCGAAATGAACGACTACTGTCGTTTGTTAGCACACTGTCCCTTCTCCCCATGTAGGGACAGTTGCACCCCTTCAGGTTCAGACTGGACACTTGTCACTAAGCCTGAACAGATCAAGTCCTTCATCACTGTGTTCAGCAGTCCAAAGACCAGAGTCTCTGGTAATATTCCAGAGTGAGGGAGATTAGCTACTTAAAGTTACTCTTTTTGTAAACGCGTTTGGTCTGGTTTATGGTCTGGAGAAGAGGATGCTGACCTGTCTCCAGTTTATGACCCGAGTATGTCCATGTTTAGAGTAGTCAAAAGGCCTACAAGGCTTTGAAGGTGCAGGTACCTCTGGGTCTGCCCCTGGTCTAATGTCGAGGGAAAACGCAATGGAGATTAGTCTCAGTAAAACAATGAGAGGATCTTCAGCATGGAGAAGGAGAGTCATAAGTTACCACTGTGAGGCTTTAAGAATCAGAACAGGTCCTAAAGAAATCTCGCTTGCACACTTTTTAAAACGTACAGCGAGACATTCTCTCGAGCCTTCTGTGCATGGTATTTTAGGGACAGTTTCCACCTTCATTAATAAGTGTTTTCTGTGCGGCTATGAGATTGAAAGGTTAAGTGCTGACGTCACCAAGCAACAACTGAGCCTCTCTTGCTGAAAAAAGGAGACTGATCTTGCACAATATGAGAAAGCAAGCCTTTCTTTGTTCCCTAAGAGCCTTCCAAATATGGTTGCACCTTCCAAACATAGGCAGCCTGCACCAAATGATGATGCAACTGACTCTCTGTGTCAACAATCATAGGCACATCAAGGCCTCTTATTTTTCAGACTTGTTTTAATCCCATATTGTTGCACAAAAACAGTATTTTATGGTGTTTGTGGCCCTAGATTACACAGAACAGCCTCTGTTCTGTTAGTTCCTCTTGATGTTGGTTTGGCTGTGAGCACTGATGGTGATGCCCATATATGGACCTAATCAAGAGCAATAAGATTGTCCTATGTTAGGCAGCAGGGTGGCAGTTGACTGGGCCGTATCTAGGTCCCCCTCCCCAGATAGACAGCCAAACACAGGAAGTTGGGTGTCATTACAACTTCCTGCTTAAACGCTAGCTTTTGGGAAGGGATGTCGTGCATCTTGTGTACAAATATGGCAACAGAAGACAGATGGCCATGGTGAAGCCTTCCAGGATTTGTGTGTGTGTGTGTGTGTGTCTTGACGTGGCATTTAATCCGGTTTCATTTTTGTATACAAGATCCCGTTGCCTCTGTCTTGTGAGGTTGGTCTGTGATGGAAGGGAATGTTAAACGTTGCTGACGTGTTCTGCTCAAGTTGTGGTCCGATTCTGCATTAGGACAAGTGTGTTTGTAAAACCTGATGCCTCGCATAAACTGATCGCCCGGAGTTGTCACCTGAGTAGGTATTGCGCTTTTTGTTTTTCTTTGAAGACTGGACCAGGTGCCGTTACACACTGCAAGTCTCCAAACCATGAGGGGCCTTTGCTCTGGAACCAGTTTTAGGAAGACTTTCAGGAACAGGAAGTAGGCTTGGCTTGCTACACCAAGCAACCAAGGATGCAAGCTTCGCACCAACACACCCACTAGAGGCTAAATTAGTGTAATGAGGAAGACGGGATGGTGATTGCATCTTCAGGAAGCTGTTGTGCTCCCATGAGAAAATTAGCCCGCTGAAATGTCTTCCTGATCTTAGATATGGAAGCTCTAATCCTCCCTCCGCTCCTCCTCCTCCCTCTCTCTCCCACTCCCATTCACCAAATCTTTCCATTCTTCTCTTTCTAGATGTCTAATGCTGCCTGAGGTCAGAGGTGTGAACTTGACCTGTTGGGTCCATGAGGTCAGGCTGTCCCAGATGATAGACAGGCTGCACAAGGACACCTCTCCTTCCCCCATGTCCTCCATCCCTCCGCTTGTTTCACAGCGTACAGCTGTAACGCCGTCTGGCAAAGGGGAGAAATGTGACCGGTGTGTGTAAGGGATATGGTGCACCTCACGACACTGAGCCTAATGGCAACAATTTGTTTAGTGCTGCATAATTGAATCGTTGGTTGGTCTGATGTGTCACTCGCCAGGGATTTTGTCTGGTCAACATGTCTCGGAGCCGAATTATGTTTGCCTTTGGTGCAATTATGTGTTTTCATAGTTTCAGTGTGCTTGCGTGTGTGTGTGTTTTGGGTGGTGTACGACTACATGAAAGGGTTATAGTTGTCTCCGATGTGGAGGCCTCACTAAAAGGTTTCGTTAAACCGCCCCTCCCTCCCCCCAGCCCCCTTATATAATCAGGTTTTAGTGAAGTCTGCAGTGGACTTTCCCCTCCTAAACAGAGAGAGAGAGACGGGGAGAGAGCGTGAGCGAGAGAGACAGGGAGAGAGAGCATGAGCGAGAGTGACAGGGAGAGAGAGAGAGCGCCCTTCTGCACACTGCCTCAGCGCCTGTCACCAGCGTGCGGAGCCTCAATGTGCCTGGCTTTCTCCAGCCCTCATTATCCACCCAAACGACCTGTTAGTCCGGCCTGAAGACATGGTCATAGACGTAACCATGGAGACACGGCCCAAGGTTCCCGAGGGCATTCCATCCTTACGGATGGTTCCCTTCGCCAGGTGTGTCACAGGTGAGAAGGCTGGAATCAAAACACATTTGACCGACTTTTTGACCCCTCCCCACCCAGTTATTTTTCTCTTTCTGTTTTTGTTGTTGTTTTGGAGGAACATTTGAGATCCCAGTCCCTCTTCACGTATTGACTCTACCTCAATGATCTGGGAGGACGACAGCTGTGTGTAACAGCTCTGCCTCGGGCTACTCTTTGATAACAGGGCAGACACACACGTTTATTACAAGGCTAATGCTCGTCTGGAAAGGAATGGAGTTTTCGAACAGCACTTTTCAGACCGCGCTCGTAAAATATCTCCTTCTTCTGGTGCCTGCATTTTTACTTCCACAGTATGTGGAAACGTGCATCAGAATACAGTATGATGGAGCTGTGCTTGCTCCCCTAGTGTTGGCCTGTGAGTGCAGTTGTAGAGCAGCCAGTGAGTGGCGCCTAGCTGGGCTGACACGCTCAGACAGAAGGGTCCTGATCCTCTCGCTGTGCCGGCCGCAGACAGATGGAGCGACCAGGATAAAGAGGCCGACAGAGAAGAGAGGCAGAGATGAAAGGGAATGATGGGATGGAATGACATGAAACGAGGATGGGGAAAGGTGTTTTTAGAGTGACTGGGGTGAGGATGGCAGTTGGTCGCTTCGCACTGTCTGCCTGTGCAAATTGTGTAACATCGGAGATGTGCAATGTTGATGTTTCCGGCATTTTGACTACTGTATTTCTCGTGTGTGTGTGTAGAAGTCAAAATAAACATATTTGCTTTTTTCTTCTCCTTAAGGACAACCGAAACACCCCTGAAGAGAAACCGGTCCAACGCTCTAAAGTAAATATACCTTCATTATACAACCTCATTATACAACCACTCCACTCTGCTTCGTAGGGCTGCCTGTCTGTTCCCCTGTCCACCTGTCTCCATCTCAGACACTGATCACCATCAGCCTGGTCACAGCAACGTGCAGACTGCACCAAGACCTCTGTTCATTCTCACCCACAGACAGGCCCTGTCGGTCATACCACAGATATGACTGAACATGCAGTATTTCCCATACACAAGTTAGTCTCAGCCAAACCTGGAGCCTGTTCCACGAAGCCAGTTTACCAAATACACCAGGCTCATGCCAGGGAAAGCAAGCGACACAAACCTGGCTTATTCTGCAAACTGGCTTGATGGCCACAGGCCCCAGCTCTCTGGAAGCCTAGTTTTGACTGTTTTCTGTTTTCCCTGCCTCTAGTCCTTCAGCTTCAAGACTCAAAAGGAGGTATGCTCGTCCTGTGACAAGACGGTCTACCCCATGGAGAGACTGGTTGCCAACAACCTCATCTTCCACAACACCTGCTTCTGCTGCAAGCACTGCAACACCAAACTCAGGTTGGGGCACATACACCAACAAATAATGTCAATGTATTAACTCATCTGACACAGACACACACAGCAATTACTTTTTTTGTACACATCTTGACACATCTCGATTCCTGTTTTGCAGCCTTGGCACTTACGCGGCCCTACAGGGTGAATTCTACTGCAAGCCTCACTTCCAGCAGCTTTTCAAAAGCAAAGGCAACTACGACGAGGGCTTTGGCCGCAAACAGCACAAGGAGCTGTGGGCCTCAAAGGAGGCGGAGAAAATACCCAAGACTGCATAACCCCGTCTGCCTGCGTCGTCCTTACCATCCGGTCTCTCTCCCCTCGCCCATCTCACCCATCTTCCTCTATCCAACTTCACCCCGCCATTTTGAACAAACGCACATCATATGGCACACCATGAAAAATGAACACACACACACACAGACACCCACTAAATGATGCGACCTGCTTGAAACAGCAGATGGTGAGGTGTTTTAATCTTCAAGATTCTAGATTTCAATTGAGCGCATATTATTATCTTTCAATCATTTTATTTTCCATTTCCTCCAGGGAAATGTTTGTTGATGGTGACCAAACACCTTCTCCACCAGCCAGTGTTACATTTCTGCTGGAAGTGGGAAGTGAAATCTTAAATGTTTCTTTTTTTCCCAAAAAATATTTTTTATTTAAATTCTTTTTTTCTGACCAGTTGCACCCTTCTTGCTTAGAGTCGTAAGGAAATGGTATGCTCAGGAGAACTCGTTGTTAAATGTGAAGTTCTAGATCAGTAGGCCTACCTCTGTACAGTAGCGGAGCATACATTCACGGCCAACCTTCTAAGGGGGTTTATTTGACTCTTCTACTTCCTGTATTTTTCCGATTGTTACTTAAAAATGGATCCACCGTGTATTGACTGAACAGTTCGCTAGTGGCCATGTTGTTAGTTGATCAGGGTTTTTGAAATCTGAGAAACAAACCTGGAACACAGTACTGTATATATAACAATCACACATAATGGCAAACACCTGCCTGTCCTCTCACACACCCATTTAATTTTATATTTTGTAAAAATATTTTGTTTTCGTTCCTGTGATCTGAATGGGCTGGCTGGTGTGATGCGCATGTTAGTTGTTTTGAGTCTCAGACTCGCCTTGTTACTGTACTAACCTCTCGTTTTGAATTTGTTTAAATGTGCTTCATTGACTCATATCACTCTTTGTGTATATGCTGAGTCTGACTGATGTCATGCTGAAAGCTACTTTTACCAGAGCTATATGGCTGGAATATTAATGGGTTTTAAATGTCCTATTTTGGGTATGAGAAGTATCTCATAGGTTTATCTGTACATATAGGTGTAGTTTGTACTTAGTGAACATATCACACTATAATGTACTCTTGTCTTGCGCATATGACCAAGCATGACGACCAGGCAAGACGTTTTTACAAGGAACAGCTTCACAGGAAACCCAACCGTCACTCAATTTAGTGCTACTTTCAGCCCATACAGTTATATCATGTTAGGCTGTGTTTTGCTCTGCCTGTGTGTAAACCAACCTCGACTTCAAATACCGTCTTACATCGTTCAACATAATCTTCCTTCGTAGAAACGTAAAGTTCGTGTCACTTTCACTAACATGAGCATTTTTTTTCTTTTTTGGGTCAGTACTTACCTGGGCCCTCTATGTCTCGAGTGTTTAGCTGTGTAGAAGCACCGGAGCCTGTTCTTTCAGGGCTGGCGAAGACCAAGGCCTTTTAGAGTTTGAAGAGCAGAGTTTAGAACAGTGTACCCTGAACCTCTGCATGGAGCTCCCCCTACTGGTAGAAGCGGGGAAGTGATTGGCCATTCGACCAGGAGGCCCTTAAGCAGCAGTTGGTTTAGCGGTAGTTCTTTGGACATTTTGATTATGTGAGGAGACCTAGCCAAAAGTGCAAACTTAAGCAGACCACAGTTGGTAATTAATATCATTCGTTCTTATTATTTTCCAAGAATTAAAACAACTCAATTTCATAAAATTAAAACGTATCAAGTGTCACTTGACTGACACTTGAATGACACAAAATATATTTTGTGGCTGAAAGTTTACTGTGAATGAAACATGCTGTGCAGAAGAGACAATAAACTGAGGAAGAGGAATACATAACTTTTGTAAAAAAAGAAAGAAAAAGCCTTAGAAATGAGTAACGACCATATTTGTTTTCCAAACAACTTTAATTCAGTGCACTTTGTGCAGAACTACCACCACCTTCTACATTCTCAAACTTCTATCTTCTCACTTGTCAAATAAAAATGCTTATGCTTGCTTTCTACAGTTAAAGCAGTGGGCATTGGTGGTCACTTAATTCTGCCTGCATTTACCCACTTTCCAAAGCCCCTTACTGAATTCACCATATTTGAACCAATTTAGGTTTTCTATTTGTCTTTCTCATCTGAGTTCATGCCTGTCCTCGGTTGTCGTTGGTAACCAAGAACACAAAGACACTGTGTCCATAATCACCTGTTCTGTACGAGCAGTACGCCAAGCTACAAACGCATCATCTGTGAATTAACTTTTGTTTTGTAAGAGACACGGAAAGAGGAACGAGAACTGTGTTCCTGTGTTCTACAAGTCATCTAGTGTGCTAAATTTAACGTAACTTCGTTTTGACTTTTCAATTCAAGAGTCACTGTTGTCCATAATTGATACGAGATTTAAATGTCTGCATCTTATTGAAAATGTATTCGATATAAACTTGACCTGTGGAATGAGGTGGCCTTGCAGCAGAAGGTGTGCTGTCGCCTCTCTTTCATTACTTCAGGATGTAGTATGTTGTGCTGGTAGAAGAATATGATCATAAAATGTGAACCCTGCTACACACACGCACACACACACACAATCAGATGTATAATGTCTGTTCATTTTCTTTCCATAGTTTTTTATTTTAATTTTTTTACATGCTTTTTGGAGAAAAATAAATAAAGATGCTGGTGTTGACTCAGACTGATGTGGTGTGGTGCTTTTCTTAAAATGTAGACTGAACCTCAGAAGTGTAGAGTGTACTATGGTCTTGGCTATATTAGGCCTACAAACCTTTCAAATAATTGCGTGGTGTATTTACCCAAGCTTATGCAAAGATCTAAATGTAAATAGATGAAGATTACTCGAGATGGTGGATGGGAATGTTGTTCTCCATTGTGAACCTTAAGGGGCCCCACACTCAACTATGATTTGTAGAGTCCTGTATAATGTGGATGACTACGTCATAACTGTGTACATTTGGTTTCGAGTCCATTTTTTTAACGCGCCAGTAATATCGTGCGCGGCTCTGCGCGCTACCCGGGGCGATTTATCGGCAGAGAACAGCGCGCTCCCGAGAGGGCACGGCAAAAATCTAGTTACTGTAATCGTACAACATACACTGGGGACCTATTTACGTTGCTACAATGATATAAGTTTGAACATTTATAATCACAAGCAATCAGGGTAAGGCGTTGAACAATACTAAGCACTTGGATTATACATTTCTCTTTTCGATGGAAGCGCCAAGAGGGGTTCCGGAGACGATTTTTTTCTGTCAGGAAATTGGACGCATTAAAGATATTTTACTTTGTGTTGGCGGGCATACGGACTTATTTTTCGCTGATCGTCCTGAATTAAACAGTTCGTCTGATAAGTTGGTGTAGGCCTATGTCGCTAACTTCTTTTGTTTGTAAAAGCAGCGTTTTTCACTTCTACGGAGTTTTTGCTCGAGTTGCAATAAGCTGCGGGGAAATGAATAAGGCAACTGATTTATAGCGTTCTGTATTCTGTTTAGTCCATAAACACTGCAAGATTTTCCTCCGGTAGTATGTCAACTAAATATTTCGTTGTTCCGTCTTAAGCTTTGAATTTGTATATATATATGAACATAAAAAACATTTTCGGTACGCTTGTTGGGAATCAATCGTCCGTCACCCACCATGTTGTGGCTTCAACCACTTTCCCCTAAACTTTCTTTTGTTATAATATGATCCAGACGACAGCGCTACAATAGAAACGGGCGACGATAAGCTATACATATATGGGTAGCGTATTATTTTTTTGCATATAAGTGAAGCTACACGTTTGGAGTGAAAGGTGCATAATCCGAAAGAGGGAAATCTGCAAACTTAGCAGGAAAAGAGGCCATCAAAATCACGGAAATCGCTTGGTCTTTTTCTGGGGTGTTCTGTTACAAATGGATTTCATAAAGGCAACTAGGTTATTGTTACACCTTTTGTGTTCAATTTCATAAACGTCCACGGGCATTTTTTTTATAGGAGATGTCTTTGATATTCTTGTAAGATTCTTTGCCTTTTGTTCATTTTTCCATTACAGACTGTAACATAAAGAGATGCCATCTGACATCTGTTTTAATGTTTGGAAAGATGAGCATCTTGGATGTTATGGTGACGCAGGCTTGACATTGCTCTTTTTTTTAATGTATTTTAACACTGTCTAAAGTAGGCATTGTAATCAGACTAGTTGGCTCTTTCGTTGAACAGGATACAGAGTAACACTCGGTGTGATGGAAAAATAGAAGGGTCAGTGGAAAGTATTTGTATGCGCTATACCCTACCAACTTTAGGGCAGCGTGCACGATTGCCCCCCGCACCTGTGGGTTGTCCCCACCATGGTATCCACAACATCACTCAGCATCTCAGCGGGGTTGTATGAGTGACATGACAACACTGTGGGATTTAAAGACGAGGATGCCGAAGTGGGGTTAACGGCTGAGCGCATCCTGTCTGCTGAGCGACCTGTTTTTTCAGCGAGATATAGAGGCCAACATCCTACAGTAGACGGCGCCTTCCATCATCACCCCGGCCTTGCCCTCGACAGAGGTCACGAGGGCCACAGGTGAGAAAGCATGCACGCCTCCAAGTCTTCTGTTAACACAGCTGCTAACATCTGCTGCTAATGAAACGAATGAAAAGTGTCTGCTTATTGACAGCTTTCAATGGTCAATTCAGCCTCCTTATTTTGCTTGTATATTCTATGATTTATTACACAGTTGTTTTACCAATGAAAGTTAAAACAAATATATATATATATATATTTATACTAAAAAAGGAGATGTGGTCAGACTTATTTGTGATTCACTATAAACACACAACCCAGAGCCTAATAAGGTCGGTCGTTATACAAGGCCGCCTGCACCATCATTCACACAGGCTGCTATACTGCGAGGTGCACGCCTCCCTACAAACTTCAACAGTAACTTTTTTTTAAAGCCTTGCACTGCAGCTGCTTGTACAGCCCGTCGCCCAAACCAGGAACCCTTGAGCCTCTTAAACAAGTAAGAGACGTCAGGCCAGGGGCAGCTCTGGGGGATTTTTGATGTGAGACACAGACTCCAGATGCACTACCAGTCTGAGACGGAGCAAGGACCATGTCTGGGAAAAACAGCCATAGACTAAACACCTCAAAGCAGGCAGAAAGTGGTGGTGGAAGGGGGGGTAGGAGGGAAGGAAAATCCATGTAAATCCTGCTTGTCCTGGAAATGTGATTCAAGGAAAATAAAGCATGGACAGCTGACCGTGCTGCTAGTGTGTGGCCATCTCTCCTCGCTGAATTCCCCACATTCCACTGAGAAGGTAATTCAAATCAGGAGAGCGGAGGAGCAATGAGATAAAGAGGTAGACAGAGAAACCAGTCAATGGATTACTGAGATATCATACAAACATGTTTTGCACACATAGTGTTTCCAGTGGACTATGGAGCTATGGAAAATGTGCTATTAGTTAGATTAGGCTCATACAATACAATACGTATCACAATATTTTGAACAACGTATTAAATTAAACTGAAATTCTGAACTGAAAAAACTGATTTATTTCCCCCAAAAATTCAATGATTTACTTTGCACATACAATTTAGTTAACGCCGTTCAAGCAATTTCTGTCAATGCAGTGAATGCACGCATGACGCAGGGCAGAGTAAGTCGCATGCTGGTAGCTCAACCAAAAGGATCAAACGGACATTGTTTTTTTAAAATATTGCCATAACTCTACGATATATATTGTAAAAATGTTGTATTGCGATATATTGTTCCACCCTAGTAGGAAGTGTTGAGGGTAGATATTAGGGGATAAAAAATAATTTTAACGGACAAGCGTGAGAGAGGGGGCTCAGACACCATGGTAACTGGTAACTACAGACGGACATGCCTGACATTCCAGTGGGTGATTATTAAGCAGAAATCCAGTGAGCCACTGATGTGTTGCAGGTGTTGCTGCTGCCACTTGTAGAGTCACACCCTGTGACTTGGGTTATTCTTGCCACCTCCGTTGCCCACCATCTTCCCACATCCATAGTTTGGCATGCCCTCCTCATACACCGTGTCTCTGTTCTCCCACCCTGGGGCCTTGAGGGAGGTGAAGGCTGGGCTTCTGTCAATATGAATTTCACCTCAGTATTACTACATTTAGACATTTACATTTAGTCATTTAGCAGACGCTCTTATCCAGAGCAACTTACAGTAAGTACAGGGACATTCCCCTCGAGGCAAGTAGGGTGAAGTGCCTTGCCCAAGGACACAACGTCATTTGGCATGGTGGGGAATCGATCCGGCAACCTTCTGATTACTAGCCCAACTCCTTCACCTTCAGTTCTTTTAGTGGGACGCTTGCCTGAGCTCGCCTCGGGTCACGACGAGGTGGCTTCAGGTGGCTTGTGTCCACGCTGAGCTCTGGTCTCTGTTTTGTCTGAGATCATTTTGATCCTGACAGGACCTTATTGATTCGGTAGATGCTGGGCAGGGATGGCTTAGAGGCTAATACCATTAGGAGTGATGCAGTCTTTCCGTAGAGAGACCAAACTACCTTTTGATATAGTATGACCACCAGGCTGCTTAGTCGGTGCACGGTCCTTAAGTCTGAAGGATGTACTGTCTTTGAAATAAAGTACATTGACTGCCAAATCCATATTATTTTGCTGCTAAATTGTCTTCCTACAGCTTGGCCACTAACTTAAAAAATGCAATATTCGCAACGTTATTAATCAAGCAAATCATTCCACTAAAGAAAAAAGGCTTACTTTATAATCCTGTTGTCACCATGAATACCTTGGTGGAAATACCCCCACAAATCTAGGAAAAATGGGTGTTTGGCACAGAACAGGCTGTGAATAAAATGATATTGCTCTCTTACTATTAACCATGCAGTTATGACATGGTTGAGTGAGTGTTTCATGGCTCATGCACTCTGAGAAGTTTAACACTGGCAGCCTTTTTAAATGGCAAAATATTCCCAGTAAAACCTTTCTCATGTAGTAACCTTTGCCAGATCTGTGAGTGCCAAGGTATCTTGAGTTTCAGACCTTTTCAACTCTCGCTCTTTCTTACAGGCAAAGTTTCCCACTCTGTTATAGTATGCACACACTCACTTGGAGCATTTTTTAAATTGTAGTTTTCCGTTCATCCAGGCCTCGTCCTCCCCAAAAAGTCCTAAGATTTCATGTTCCTGCTTGGCTTTGCATGCCCACAGTGGGAGAAATGGTCGTTTCAATGGAATAAAAATAAGTTGTCTGTTCTGTATGTCATTATGCAACCTATGTATCAGTTCTGCTTTGTTGTTTCCGAAGATGCCTTTACTATTCTCATGCAGATAACAAACATGATGATGATGATAAAGATGATGATGATGAAGAGAAGAAAGAAGAAGGCATCAAGATGTATTTCCTTTTAACTAACGACGAGGGTTGTTTCTTCCAGCTGCATGCTGTTAATGGGTGCTGGCACTGCAGAAGGAAGTCTCTGAAGGCGGCTGGCTAAGACACTGTACACATAACGTATACACACACATCGCCAACATGAGTAAGTATCCTGTGTGATTAGATGGATTTCTTGACCATCACATGGACAGTACGTCTACAGACGCATTTACAGATCGAAACACACACACACAGTCCTACACATCCCCAGGCCGTAGCCTGTGTTAGATTGTGCTCCAGGCGCTGTTGGGTGAAGGTTGGTTTTCAGTGTTATGGAGACATGGGCCTGGTTCTTTCTCCTGCTCTGAAACTGTGTGATGTCGCTCCAATCAACACAAACGGAATATTTTCCTTTCGTAAGCTAACACAGCCGAGAGAGGGCCTGCTCAGAGATCAAACGTGGGAATAAGAATATCCAAAACACCTCCGTTTGCTCCCTGTCACAGCACACTCAACGTGGCTTCGGTTAAAGACGACTAACTAATTGTCTGCCTACATCTTATCGTGTGGAACTAAGTGGAACACCTTTAGGTGACTGCCTCTCTCCCTGTGTCTTTGCCCGCCCTGTGTAGACGAGAGACAGGCTCTCCACTCTATAATGAAGGACCTGGTGGCCCTGCAGATGACTAGGCGCCAGCCTTTGCCCTCCCATGACACGGGCAAGCCCAAGACGCCCACGCCCACCACCAGACAGGTACCCCCCCCACCCCTCTCACATCTAACCAACCCTGTAGGAGTGTCCTTATAATAGTTTGACATTTGCAAGAAAGGGACTCTATTACAAATTATTTTCGTATCTCATGACCTCGCTTCATGACCTCGCTCCACATGACCTCACTTCATGACCTCACTTGAATCTCCTTACCTAATCTCGTCACGGGCTTTGTTTCACAGATTCCACAGGATGATGTCAGAATCAAGTTTGAGTTCTGTGGAGAGAGGAGGTGAGTTGGCGACAGGAACGTGTTTGTGAATGAGTGGCGCGTGGGCGTGAATTCAGTCGTGTCATTGGTCAACAGGACAGAGCCGGGTCTACGCCGCTCAAACACACTGTCCTTTCAGACTAAAACGCAGACTGGGGAGAGAATGGAAAGGGGAAAGGACTGTGGTTTAGCTGTGGCTGCCAAATAAAACCACAGTTATGCTAGGTGTGCTTAGTGAAATCTGCACATGCTGGAAACTAGATCTGTGTGTGTGTATGTATTTTTGCATATGTAAAGACATATTCGTTTCCTGTCTCTTCCTGGATCAGCTTGTCTGTCTATCTGAAATCCATGCTTATGTGTGCAGGATCCTGATGTTTGGCCGACCTGTGCAGTTTGAGGAAATACAGCAGAAGGTCAAAACAGTTTTTGGCCAACAGTTAGACTTGCACTATATGAATAATGAGGTAATACTAACCTTCTTCTTTCCCATTGCTCATCGTTCCCTAAAATCTCAAAACATTTAGATGAATATAAACAAATACATGTATACGTATACACATAAAGTATAATTCACAGTCAAAGAAATGCTGTAGCTGCAAAGACTTGTCCTCGTAGAGGCCCAGTGGACAGTGTCCAGAGCGTCTGCTCCCAGTGTGTGTTGAGACGTCTGTCCTGGTTGTGTCTTCCCAGCTGTCCATCCCCCTGCGTGCACAGGACGACCTGGACAAGGCCATCGACCTGCTGGACCGCAGCTCTAACATGAAGAGCATTAAGATCCTGCTGCTGACGCAGGAGCACGCCAACGTAAGACACACACATACAGAGACACACAGACACACAGACACGCAGGAGCACGCCAACATAACACACACACACACACAGAGAGACACATGCACACACACACACATACACACACACAGACACACAGACACACACACAGACACACACACAGGCACATATACACACACACACAGACAAACACATATACACACATACACATATACACACACACACACACACACACATGCACACACACACATATACACACATACACATATACACACACACACACACACATGCACACACACACATATACACACAGACACATATACACACACACACAGACACACACACAGGCACACAGTACAGAAAGTACCCATGACTATGTGTCCGATTATGCATGCTCCTGTGTGTGTTTGTGTGTGTGTGTTAACCAGATGTGTACTCTGTCCCTGTGTCTTCCTGGACAGGTGTCTTCTTCTTCTCACTCGACGGTGGCCAAGCAGGTGAGGATCAAAGCCTCCCAGTCCACAGGTGATGTCAGCACCGCGTACCAGGCCTCAGAACCTAGGGGGCGCCACCTTTCCACCAGTAAGTAGTCCCCTTCAGCCGACTGCTTCAGTTGCGTACGATACAGTTAGTATCCTTGGTCTTTCTGGAAGTACTCAGTTCGTTAGTTGTGTTTGAAAGCTCTCTCTTGGAAGTCGCTTTGGATAAAAGCGTGTGCTAAATGAATACGTGTAAATGTATATAGGAGGAAGGGAAGTGCCCTTGTTCTGGTTAGAATGTACGAAGCTGAAGTTGAATGAATGATACTGAAGTAGTAATACTTGGTCAATAATGTTCTGTTTGTTTTTGGTTGTGTCATATATCCGCTGCACTCTCTCATTTGATTCCTCGTGCTCTCTCGTCTTGCACTCTCTCTCTCTCTCTGCTCTCTCTTTGGTTTCCCTTTTCTCTCCCTCTCTGCTCTCTCTCTCTCCCTCCCTCTCTCTCTGCTCTCTCTATTTGCTCTCTCTCTCTCTCTCTCTCTCTCTCTCTCTCTCTCTCTCTCTCTCTCTCTCTCTCTCTCTCTCTCTCTCTCCCTCCCTCTCTCCTTCTCTGGTTGTTGTTCTACTGACTTCCTCTCTTAGCTGTGGGTCCTCTTCCTTTTCCTGTCCACCATCACTGGCTTCTCTACAATGGCCTGCTGGCCACCAGCCAATCAGATTTCAAGACACTATTAGCATGGCAGGCCAGTGGCCTGGTTTAGAATCGCTGGCTGTTTTGGTGGGAGAGGAGAGACGGAGGGAAGCTGTAAAATCCCTCTGTAGATCCTTGCCTCAAGCAGAATGACATTTTAAACAATCCCTGCATTCATGCTTCAGTCTGCTCACTCTGTCTCTGAGTCTACACGCTCGGCGTGTGTTTTGATTCAGTCCACGGTGAAGATGCAAATCTCGTCTTACTCCAGGCGCCCCGATATTGTGGATTGTGCTTCACCAGGACTACCTTTGACATTGTGTGCAACTTAGTGACTCACACAAGGTTCTCTGTGGTAGTCTTCCCCCCTCCCCCTGACCCCCTCCCCCTGACCCCCTCCCCCTGACCCCTGACCCCCTCCCCCTGACCCCCTCCCCCCTCCCCCTGACCCCCTCCCCCTGACCCCCTCACCCTGACCGCCTCCTCCTGCTCTCTGTCCCAGGCTCTCAGAACACCGGTCGCAGCTCTCCACCCCCTGGCTACGTCCCAGAGCGACAGCAGAGGATCGCCCGCCAGGGCTCCTACACCAGCATCAACAGCGAGGGGGAGTTCATCCCTGAGACCATCGACCAGTGTGTGAGTCATCGGGGCTCATGTGGACACACACACATGCACTCTCCACACACACACACACACGCACACTCTCCACACACAGACACCCACACACGCGCACACTCTCCACACACAGACACACACATACACGCACACTCTCCACACACACACTCTCCACACACACACACACACACGCACAATCACCCCACATACACAAGCTTACTCATGTTTCCGTTGTACATGCTGTCCAATGTTTGCACGTAACACATCCCTCTCTGTGTCTCTGGCTCTGTTCAGGTGCTGGATCCTTGGAGCAGCGCAGAGAACTCAGTGTCTGGCAGCTGCCAATCACTGGACAGCAGCTCAGACAGGTGAGCCGGGGAAAGGCGCGTCTTACATGGGCGGGGTTATGGAGCCTGCGTGTTTAGTATGCACTCCCGGACACAGTTATGCACCTCTCACTCTCTCTCCACCTCTTTCCTCCCCCCAGCCCTTCCCTAAGGAAATCACGCATGCACAGAGCCAAGAGCTACCCTGATAACAGGCAGGAGTGCTCAGGTGGGTGCCAAGATTGCACAAGAATAACTCCCGGTAACAACGTCAATCACCAGCCCTTAGCAACAGTCCTGGACCATACTTTAGCTCTTGGCAACAAATCAACAGTGTATTACTAGGCAACATAACACAGCAACAAAACAGTCGACTAGCTTTACATGGATGCTGTGTGACTCATCCTGCGGTCGGGCTCAGCCCAAGTTGTGTTGTTGCTCAGCTGACCTTTGACCTTTGACTTGCGTCCCTCAGACCGGGAGAACCACGTTTATGACAAGGTGGTGGGGAAGGGAGGAACCTACCCCCGCCGGTACCACGTCTCCCTGCACCACAAGGACCACAGCGAAGGTCGTCCTGCACCTCTTCCTCTTTAGGCATCCCACTGTTGTGCCTCTTACCCTGCCTCTTACCCTGCCTCTTACCCTGCCTCTTACTCTGCCTCTTACTCTGTCTCTTACCCTGCCTATTACCCTGGCTCTTACCCGGCCTCCTACCCTGCCTCCTACCATGCCTCTTACTCTGCCTCTTAACCTGCCTCTTACCCTGGCTCTTACCCGGCCTCTTACTCTGTCTCTTACCCTGCCTCTTACCCTGGCTCTTACTCTGCCTCTTACTCTGCCTCTTACTCTGCCTCTTACCCTGCCTCTTACCCTGGTTCTTACTCTGCCTCTTACCCTGCCTCTTACTCTGCCTCTTACCCTGCATCTGCTCTTCCACCAGGTCGACGAACATTCCCACGGATTCGTCGTCCCCAAGGCAACTTGTTCACGCTGGTCCCGTCCCGCCGCTCCCTCAACGGCAGCGAGGAGAGCCTGGGCAGCTGGCAGCTGGTCGACGCCCAGGGCAGACTCCGCCCACAGGAGCGCCCGGTGGCCCACAAGTGTAAAGTCCTGACGTGTCTTACAGCCGTCCTTCTCTCTCGCTCGCTCTTATCATGGACGTCATCGAGGATAGAAGCGTTTGCTAACACGTGATAAGGGCCTTTCTGTGAGGTCAGCTGACCTGTGTTCTCCCTCTAGCCCCCAGTGCTCCGGTGACGTGGCGACGAGGCAAGCTTCTGGGCCAGGGTGCCTTTGGGAGGGTCTACCTGTGCTATGATGTGGACACGGGCCGGGAGCTGGCTGCTAAGCAGGTCCAGTTTGACCCTGACAGCCCTGAAACTAGCAAGGTAAGAGCACAGTCATTTAACAAGCCCATACATGTGTTGGCTATTGGTCACAAAGAATGGTGTCAAATCAAACCATATATTATTTGTCGTGTATTCAAACAGAAAGCAGTTGCTGACTAGTCGATGATTAACGACGAGTCTAGTGGTTAGGCCTGAGCACCTTTGATTTGGAGTGATGTCAACAATGAGGTTATTTGCTCTGCATGTTGACTTTCTAAAAGACTGTTGGAATGCAGTGTGTTACGAAAGTAAACTTCACTCAGTTTTAGTTACTATAGTTACTAATAACTAGGTTATTAACCGTTTAAACCAAAACAGGAAGATCTGTGAATAATCTGAAGAACTGTTTGTCTGATTCCCTCGTGTATCCCATAAATCCCGACCGAGAAAGCTCTCCGTCACTGAGAAGACTGAAAGAAAGAATTTATTCCACAGATTTTCTTTCCTCTCTCGTCCCCCCTCTGCTTTAATGTGTTTTCCTGTCAGCTACAGAGAGACAGAGAAAACATGCAGTGTCACTTCCTGTATCTGAGTGGACTGTGTGTGTGTGTGTGTGTGGGGGGGACAAGTTAAAAGAGGGGGCGAGAGAGCAGGCCTCCTATAGCCCCTCACCCTCCTCCAGCCCCTCCAGGTCTCCTCAGTCTGCAGAGGATGTTAATCAGTTGTTGTTGTTTTTATCTATTTAGTTGGGCTTTGTGTCGGGGATACTTTGTTTATCGCTGCTTTTCCCTCTTCCGCTCTCTTTTGCTGTTGCTCAATCTCTGTCTTTGTCCCTGTGAATTGACCTCTGTGGCCACATAGTTTGAGGTAAACTCAGGAACTGCTTTTGAGGAACTGGACTGTTACAGCTCCTGTTCTTGATACGGCTGGCCGGCTCTGCTCTGGCACACTTATCTCCTATTTGGCTGTGTTGGTTTGTTGTTGATTTTATGGCTTCAGAAACCTACAAATTGTTATCGAGAATGTTTTTGGGTTGCATGTGGAATTTCGAGTTGGCTTTTTTTGTTATCGTGGATTTATGTGCAGAGTTTTGGCAGTTGTTTATTTGTTGGATTTTATCCTTATTCCCTGTCTTATTCTCTCATCACACATCTTATTTGGGTTTTTCTGTAGGAGGTGAGCGCTCTGGAGTGTGAGATCCAGCTGCTGAAGAACCTCCACCACGAGCGTATAGTCCAGTACTACGGCTGTCTGAGAGACCGCAACGAGAAGACTCTCACCATCTTCATGGAGTACATGCCAGGAGTGAGTCAGTCAGACAGAACTGGCCCGCGCCACACCGCTGAAGGGATCCGCTCAGAGTTACAGCAGATCAGTGGGCTTCAGACCCAGACTTCTGTATAGGTTGGTACCCTGTTCTCTGGAGGATGGGCCGTAAACTCTGCATTTCCCTGTCTCCCAGGGCTCAGTCAAAGACCAGCTGAAAGCCTACGGAGCGCTGACAGAGAATGTGACCCGGAAGTACACCCGGCAAATCCTGGAGGGCATGTCCTATCTCCATAGCAACATGATTGTTCACAGGGACATTAAAGGTACCGCTCTCAGTGCCCATCTCGGAAAGCTGTAGTTAAAAGCAAATGTGAACAACACGGCTGATAGCAATTAAAAAAGGATTACAGCGTCCAGCTTAAGAATTTACAGTTTGTAAAATACGAAGGACAGGGATTGGTTATTTGAGAGACACATGACGTGACGCCCGACTTTTCCGTGCTCAGGTGCCAACATTCTGCGAGATTCAGCGGGAAATGTAAAGCTGGGAGATTTTGGAGCCAGCAAGAGGTTGCAGACCATCTGTATGTCTGGCACAGGCATCCGCTCTGTCACCGGCACCCCCTACTGGATGAGTCCGGAAGTCATCAGTGGAGAGGGGTACGGCAGGAAGGCTGATGTCTGGTAAGATGAAGCCAGATCTGCCACCACTGTGTCCAATGGCCTTTAATACACGCGCATTTAGTGAGAGGATTGGTTAGAAACAGGCCTTGTTTGTGACTTTACAATATTTCCTCAGTCGTTTAAGCTTCTATAAGACGTTTTTATGAGCTATGCAGGTTCTGTTTACTTGAGACGGTGTGGGTTGGCATTCTAAGTTTCTTGAGTACTGGAATCAAAAGGGAAGTAGGGTATATGTATTTAACAGCTTGTTACTTCTAAATAAGGAAACGTATTTTCTTGATAGGAAAAATCACTTATTTTTAAAGGGAAAAAGGTCTATATTTAATCAGTGAACTAGACAGGCTGCCACACTCCCACGTAGTGAGCCAGAGAGTGGGATTGGCCCACCTGCTTCCCAGGGATTCCCCTGTGCGATGCGATTGGGCGGCATCCCGTCAGGCGAGGGATGTGATTGGGTAATAGCCAGCCAGTCGGCTCATGACAGCGGTCGGAATGTTCCAAGCTCCCATCCCCTGAGGGACCCGGGCAAGGAGAACTGGCGGTGGGGAGCAGGCGAGGGAGGGGTTAGAGGACTGGGGCTCCACACCCCCCTCCCCACTGCCAGCCCCCCAGCTGCGTCTGAAATGAAGGACTGAAGAGGCCCCCTACTGCCAGCAATAGCACAGTTTAATTGTCAACAGTGAGGAGGGAAAAAAGGGAAAAAGTTTCCACCAAAACATTCCAATGGAGCCTGGGAGCAGATCAGTAGAAACGATGTGCTGTCTGTGCCTGCAGAGTGGTACAGGAACAGCAGCTCTTTGTTTATTTCTTCTAAACGGGACGTTTTATTTCCGATAACTTTGTTACGGTTTTCAACGAAAGATGTGTGTTGAGTATCGTCGTAGAATAACCTGGTGTTTGCTTGTGGCCTTGTGTTGTCTTCCTCCAGGAGTCTAGGCTGTACCGTGGTGGAAATGCTCACTGAGAAACCGCCCTGGGCAGAATACGAGGCCATGGCGGCCATCTTTAAGATCGCCACTCAGCCGACCAAACCCATACTGCCCTCAAACACCTCGGATCACACTCGGGACTTCATCCACCGCATCTTCGTGGAGGCGAAGCACCGGCCCAGTGCTGAGGAGTTGCTTAGGCACCCCTTCTCTCAGATCCTGTGCTGAGACGGTCAGAGACGGCAAGCTCTCCTCGTGACCCGCCCCACAGACAAGCAGGCTCACTGACTGAAAACTGCAGGGGGTTCTCCTTCTTCAGGAGAGTCCTTAGAGCAGAAACATCTCATCCACACTCCCAGTTCATTCCATGATCAGCTCCATGGTTGCTATTGACAATCGTAGGCGATGTGTTTTCTTGACAACCCTCACCAGTGCTTTATTGGGTCTGAGTGCCTCCTTCCACCAGGGGGCGCCACGCGACCTGTGATTCCCCCCACTGACTGGGATTGAGGGGCAAATCCTTGTGCCTCAACAACGTCCGTTGCTTTAGTGTTCCGTAGAGAGAACACACCCTCCAAATGTGTCTTAAATGCACCAAAGTGTCCTCTCACGCGTTTACATTCTCCAGACGGTCTCTCTCGGCTGAGATCTCTGAGGTAACTGTTTAACCTGGGACTCCGCCTCAACTCGCTCTGAATACAGTCTCAAGGAGCAGGTCCCACTGGTCAACGCAGTGCCTTGACGTGCTAAACCCCTCTTATGCACTACTCACAGTGTTACTGAGAACGGACAGTATTTCCCTCTCCTTCCGTCCTTAAAACTGTTTGCGATGTTGACAAGACTCTCTAATAGACCTCTCCGAGTTAACCTCATGTTACCATGACAGTTTATATTGACGACAGCTGTGCCTTAATGTTTTACCCTCTACTGCAGTACATCGAAAAGGTGATTGCTCCTTAGATTGTACCAAAGAAGAATGGCGTGAGATTCAATCACGGGGGGGCTTCATGTATTTGAGACCATACAATGAGACTGATGATATCATCTGCTACTCATTAACTGTGGAATACAATCCTAATGCATTATGTATAGTCTTTTTGCTGTTGGCTTTGCCAGTCAGTATACTGTTCATCTGTCTTGGAAGCACTTCCATTTAGGATTCATTTTAATCAGATGCACTTTTATGTAAAATACGAACAACGTCCTTGTTCTGCCTGCCAAATTTCCTTCTTTTTACAGGTTTATTTCACTTTTATTTATATCCCTGTGTCCATTCAATTAGATTTTTACACACAAATATATGTGTATAAATATATTTTTTATATATTGTCTCTGTAAAGACCATTTGAAATCAAATGATGCTTTTTAGGTATATGAGAAATGATGTGGTCAAGTGATAAACTGTGTAAGCAGCTGGTTTTGCAGAGATTATGAAATTAGGGTTTATAATGTAAGTAAACAACTGGGTGGAAAATAAGCTCTGTCTGTCCCACCTAATCACTTTTTCTACAGCAAGATTTTTTCAAATATAAGTTTCAGCTTCCTCGCTTTATTTCAGGCACGTTTGTATTGGAACCCCTTCTGTTAGGAAATCTCATGCAGACAACAGGCTAGAAGACATTTCAGTCTTGTTTTAACACAAGAACGATTTAAACAATTTGGTATTTGATATGAAAAGTGTAGAATGAGAAGGAAAGAATGAGGAGGAAAGCTGTAATGTCCCAACATGTTGTCGTAGAGCCGTCGGTCCACGCACCGAGATTGAGGTGGCAGAGTGTGTGAGAAAGCTAACAGCCAGGAGAGATCGTTCTGTAGGAGTGTGAAGCCAGTGTTCCACCCAGCATGACGACTTTGTTTAGCTCAGGGTTCAAAGACTAGTGTCTGGCCCCTACAATGCTTTTAGAAACGGGCTCCCTCATGTCTCACTTGGTCTGGTTTGAAATCCTTTACTTGCCCTTTATTTTTCTGTATCTTAAACATTTGAGTGACGAGCAGGTGTCATGTGGCTGCTAAATGCTAAAGGCAGCTAAAATCAATTCAGTATTGAAAGTGATCCTATTTTGGAAAAAAGCCAAACATTTGAATGAACCCTGGGGTAAGCAAATGACTACAAGCTAGATGTTTAGAAATATAAATGATTATGTATCATGACAGGATTTGCAGTGCAAAGTCCAGTGTATCAAATTTATTTACAATGAAAAAGAATGGTCTTTTATATATTGTCGAGTGCCTACTTTCAAAAGCAAATAAATTGTTTTTGTTTCTGGTCTTTAAGTTGCCTATCTTGTTGTTTATGACCAGGTCTCTCTGTCTATGTCTCTCTTTCTCTCTCTCTCTCTGGGCATGTATGTCCAACAGGCCAACAGGATTGGGCCCAGTCAACTAAACAAAAGAATACGTCAGTCAATGGAGCTCATTGTAGGAACTAAGAATCAACTTGATTTACGCTTTTTTATTTCTCTCCACAGCTCTGCCAACCTACAGTATGTGGACATAAGATGGAGGACAGGTTTTTTTTTTGTTTTTTTTTACTAAACAAAGGTTTCTGTTCTTGAACCGAGGCCACATGAGGATGGATGGTAGATCTTAGTTTATTGCTTTGTTTTTTCCAGCAACTATTTGTACGCTGTCCATTCCCTTTGCTGGTGAAAGCCAAGTCCCATTTTTCCTTAATGAAATGCTTGGTCGAATGACCCCAAATGCACTCCCAAAGCATCCACAAACAAGTCAATCAACTGCTGTTCGGATCAACGTTTGGTTGGTTTCAGGACATGTCTATATCACATGCCCAGCAGTACGAGGGCAGCTGAAGAGGGTGGATAGACTCATTGTGTCCTCTCTGCGCTGGGTTAGAAGCGGATCAAGTAGCTAACAGACATCTGTCCAGTTGCTGTCATTTGGCATTCAACTCCATGCTGATGGTCTTTATCAGCTCCCTGACTTGGCTCTCCCCCTCTCCTCTCTCCTCCTCCTCTCCTTTGTTCTCTGGTGTGTGCAGGAATGGGCCCCTTTCTTCCAGGCCTTCATTATGTTCCAGAAGCCTTGAACGCCAGTCCTATTGTCCCTCCTGGTTTCCCCTCCTTCTCTCGGGGGTTGCCGTGACGGCTCCACGACTCGCCAGGTGTACCCTTAGTGTCTTCCACACCTCATGCTGTTCCCCCACCTTCCACGTCAACGCCTGTTTGGGGGAGGCTCTTGTTATCGTGGGGAAGCTCGTGTGGCATGCGGTGGGTGTGGTGTGTGTTGGGGTCTGAGGCGGTATGCGGTGCGAACTGTGTGGTATGTTCCTGGGTTGCCGGGCCCCAGCATTACTGCTGACAGGCAGACGGCTGGCCTGAGGCTGAACCGGCTCCCCCACCACCCTTCTTTGTGACCACACTTGTTTGGACCCGGTGGTGCTGAGTCATACAGCCGGCCTGTCTGCCCCAGTTAAGCTCCCTTCTTTTCCCCTCTCCACCCCATTCACAGGCACCAGCAAGGACGGATACACCGAGCGTAACCTCTTCGCAGTAGGAGTTTGCTGAAGCCCCGTCTAACTCACGCAGCACCTGTCCGGGGAATGAGAGGTGCCTTGCGTGGTTCTCCTCCGCTGGAGAACGCTTTGTCAGATGTATTCGTTTGTGTGTGGTCACAGTGTGTGGTGCCTGAGCTTAGAACTATGGAACCCCGTCTTTCCAAGACTCCAACGGAATCAATAGAGTCTTTGTTGACAGGCCAGTGGGGGTGGGGCCCCTGGGCTCCTACTGGGACTGAGATTAAGTGATGGGATTGGGCCTTTACGAGAGCATGAGCTGACACAGGAGGCAGAATCGTTGAGTCGGTGAGACGCGCTTGATGTAGGGTATAGAAGAATCCCTAGGTCAGATGTTGGAATGCATCCATTTGCATACTGGGGTTTGGGAGTGCTTAGGATAGCAAAGAGGGTGTGGCCTGACGGCCGGTCTAAAATGTACGAACACTAAGTGGAGACGCGTTGCGCGGCCAAACAGAGCTGGCGACCGTGTTGTGTTGGCTAGACATCAGTCTGGTTGAGCATCATTAAGATTCTGCTCTGCAGCGAGGCAAGGGAGCCTTTCTTTGGCCTTCCTTTAAATGAGAGGAGTTCTTCATGTCAGACACATGAATCAGCTGTTTGACTTGGCTCGACCGAGAGTAAGGAAAGGGGAGAATCTGGCAAGGGTTCAAGCCATCTCTCTCTCTCTCTCTCTTTTTCACTTGCAACCTCACTCCGTTACCACCTCAGGATGTTTGTTCTCTAAGAGATACTACCTCAGTGACCAGATCTGTGGCAACCACTGTGACAGCCTCAGAAATCCAGGGGGGTGACACAATTAGTGTCACCATAATGAGTAGGCCTTACCGTAAATCCTTGGAGATGGAGCCTAGTAAAACAACAAATCGTTGCCAGGCTTAGAGTCCTCTCTTTTAACCTCTGTAAATTGGAATTCAAATCACTTTGTTTAATTCTGCTCGAATACTCACCCTGTCTCTGGGCCAAAACTACAAAATCTTGTCTTTTACTGTTTCCAAGTCTCCCTGATTCCCCCTTTCCATGACTGACTGTAGTGTGAGGCTAACAAAGGGGTCCTTCATGGTCAGAGATGGTTAGATTTACTACGTGCTGTAAGGCCAGAGTTGGTCAGAGGCAAGAGGAGTCAGATGGAGAACATACCGGTAGTTGACAGATTGAGGAAGCATGCACCGTTTGTGGTATTTCAGGACCGTGGTCACACTGTCACACTACAAGAGACAGTATGACGTTTCTTTTTTATTCTGTCACACCGCGGTTTATTTCCGTTGTCCCCCAGGTAAATAGAAAAATCTAATCCTGAGAGGTTTAACCCATGCCATCTTGAGAATTTAAATGTTGATTGAATGTTTGGAAAACTTTGACCCAGTCTGCCTCTCTGTTACCATGGTGTTTGCTGGGATCTGTTTTGGTGATGGCTTCTCAGTCATCCGGGTCATCTCCCCTCAGCCAAAGTACCAAGTCCTCAAGTTCTGGGACAGTTGGGACAGCCCTAGGACCATTAGTTTTCTCTTTCTTGTCTAGACCTAAAACTGTGTGTGTTTGTGTGTCAGTCCATGGGGCCCAATCCACCTCGGCCAACCGAAGGACAGTTTACAGTAGGATTGTATGGATTGTGTGCTTCAGTAGCAATGACATCATGATCAGTAAATCTTCATGGACAAAGAGTTGTCACCTAGGAGTTGTTGTCATTGGCCGTACGTTTTGTTGGTTATACAACCATCCTTTCTCACTGTTGCCATCAACGACCACAGATGTAAAGGTACAAATGTTGTGGGATCTCCTACCTTAGAGCCCAGTCTCCCTGGTATTTATATATATATCACAATATATCACAATGGATATTATTTTTGATTCAAATAAGCATGATGAAAAGGTTTAAAAGGTGTTGCATAACTGTATCTACATGTCAGTTCAGTGACATGTCACTGACAGACCATCCCCAAAATTCAAAGATATCGAGACCAGTTGGAAAGTTATTTGCCCCACAGCCACAGCTGTCCCTTTCTCTACCGTCGTCACCCCGTGACACTCTCAGTCTGTCCTGTCCCCTCTGTCATGAAGCCACCTAGCAGGATAGAGGTCTCATTCCTTCACCTGATGCTTTGGTTGTCTTTCAGTCACACATCGTTCCCACCCATGTTAGCGTGAGTGTGGCAAGCTCTGTCACGCGAGCGAAATCCCATTCATGCAAATGGAAGAGATGCAGAAAGAGAAAAGTGAGGGAGAGAAAGAGGGAGAAAGAGATGGCTGGGAGGCATTTGTAGTTGAGTGGACGGGCAAAAACAATCCTCCGCACATAGCTTTAGAATATCTCTTAAACCAGCCCCCCTCTCTCTCTTTCTGCCCCATTCAGTGACCCCCCCCCCTTCTCTGTTCCACCCCTCCCTGGGGACTCTCTCCTCTGGGGAGGGGGGAGGGGGGAGGGGAGGCGGGAGGGGAAGGGGGATCAGCACTATAAAAGGTCTGTTTCAGCCTTGACCCAGCTTCATTCACCGCCATGGAAAGTCAGAGAGTCCAGTCCTCTTACAGGAAGCGTTTCGGGCCCCAGGGTGCCGGCAGTGGCGGAGGAGGAGGGGTCCGGATCAGCAGCTTCTCCTCCGGCCGCCTCTCCCTCCACGGCAGCCCGGGCCGCCAGCTCGCCTACTCCAGCCCCGTCTCCAGGCTCTCCCTGGGCTCGGTCGGGGACCGACTGGACTTCTCAGCCGACTCCCTGCTGAAGGCCCAGTACCGGGAGACCCGCAACAGCGAGAAAGTGGAGATGATGGGCCTTAACGATCGCTTCGCCACCTTCATCGAGAAGGTGCGTTTCCTGGAGCAGCAGAACAAGGTGCTGGTGGCGGAGCTGAACCAGCTGAGGGGGAAGGAGCCCAGCCGTCTGGGAGACATCTACCAGGAGGAGCTGAGGGAGCTGCGAAGGCAGGTGGACGGCCTCAGTGCCGGCAAGGCCCGGATGGAGGTGGAGAAAGACAACCTGGCTTCAGACGTGACCACCCTCAAGCAGAGGTAGGAGCAGCCTGGACTGATGGCGCTACATGACTTCATAAAGTAGGACATTTAATGTCGCACGAAGCCACGGGCATGAGTTTTTTTTGGCTTAAAGACTTTGTGCTCTGACTTTAAAGCGGTCTGTGTGATGTTTCAGTTGGTGCTCTGAAAGGGTGTCGTACTTTTCAAACTTTGTCCAACCAAACCCCCCAACCCAGTAGCCCTTCAATGAGTGTGATGAAAAGAGAACTACACAATAGTAGGAAAATTCCTTCAAACGGAGGGCAGGCAGCTGTTTTGTTGTTGCCTGATCATGCAGTCTCTCTCAAACGTGTGTGGGGTTTTAGATTATCATAAGATCCCAAGTTCTAAAAGCACTAAAAGGGGAAAAGAGACACAATGGATAAAACGTCTTGGGTGTGTGTTACTGCTTGCTAATGGTTGCCTGTTATTTTTCATCCATGAAGATAATTTGGGAGCAAAAGGTTTGAAGAAGCGAATGGTCAGTAACCAGCCTGTCGATCTGAGCCTAGATGGGAACTGTAGTATGAGTTTAGAGGTTGGAGGTTGGAGGTTGGAGGTTGGAGGTCAGAGGTTAGAGGTTAGAGGTCCGTTAGTGTGTCCTACTGCTGTATAATTCCAGATACAGATGTCAGTCCACTTTTGATAGTGTGAAAAAGCACTTTTAAGAGCGGGTCAGATGGAGTTACTTGTATGTGTACACACTTTTTTTTGCGAGTTTAGATGTTTCTGAATAAGTGACGTGCATGAGGCTCTGTTGTGCTTCAACTCCCCCCTGGGAAAGACAGATGGCTGCTGGACAGGAGTGAATGGCTAATGATGCATGAACTCCCCATTCAGCTTGGCCCGGCCCCTAACAACTATCTGCTAATTCTCAACAGGATCTCCTCTGGCCATTAGGTTGTTAAATTAAATGAACCGCACACAAACTTTATAGACTTTAAAAGACTTTACATTCGGACAGATATCCGTCACAGCGACATTGGTTCTGTCTTGTGTGTTCCTCTGTTTGCGTGTGTCTGGGTAGGACTAACCACCTGTTGTTCTCGCTCCCAGGCTGCAAGATGAGATGGGCCTCAGGCAGGATGCAGAGAACAGCCTGAACACCTTCAGACAGGTGAGTCTCTCTCATCTCATCAGTACAATCTCTGAAATATATTCTTTAAGTAAAGTGACCCACTATGCCTGTGCGTATGTATGCGTGTCCGTGTGTCCGTGTGTGTGTGTGCGTGTGTGTGTGTGTGTGTGTGTGTGTGTGTGTGTGTGTGTGTGTGTGTGTGTAGGATGTGGATGAGGCGGCCCTCAACCGTGTTCAGTTGGAGAGGAAGATCGACGGACTGCACGAAGAGATAGACTTCCTGAAGAAGATTCACGAGGAGGTGAGCTTCCCCTAGTCCCCTCTGGTTAATCTCTCATCTTTTTGACAGAGAATTAATGAGATTAAATGAGATTAAAGATGAAATCTCGGACTCCTCCTCAGGAGCTGCGTGAGTTGCAGGAGCAGCTGATGGCCCAGCAGATCCATGTGGATCTGGACGTGTCCAAGCCAGACCTGACCTCGGCTCTGAAGGACATCAGGGTCCAGTATGAGTCCATGGCCTCCTCCAACATGCAGGAGACGGAGGAGTGGTATCGCTCCAAGGTACATTTACATTTATTCATTTAGCAGACACTTTTATCCAAAGCGACTTCCAAGAGAGAGCTTTACAAAGTGCATAGGTAGGAGCGTTGTGGACATGGCGTAGTCCACATGGTTGTGAACATGGCGTAGCAGGAACAGGGTTAGGGTTACCCTCACCAATACATCCACACCTGGGCAAATCCCATTCTGCTTTTGTTCAGAGACAACAAAGCACACAATGCCTTCTTTCAGACAAAGCCAGGTATGTTGCACGTGTTGAACGCTGCACATGCAAACACACACGCCGAAAACATCCGGTGCGTCTCTTGTTTTGATGTTGTGCCCAGTTTGCTGACATGACCGATGCTGCCAAGAGGAACACAGAGGCGCTGCGACAGGCCAAGCAGGAGGCCAATGACTATCGTCGGCAGATGCAGGTGTTGACCTGTGACCTTGAGGCCCTCCGAGGAACAGTGAGTCCATTCAGAACACCGACCTCCGAACATCCAGCACACAATCCCAAACCTTCCGGTAACGACGTTTGGTTTTTATTTACATTTAGTCATTTAGCAGACGCTCTTATCCAGAGTGACGTACAGTAAGTACAGGGACATTCCCTCCAAGGCAAGTAGGGAGAAGTGCCTTGCCCAAGGACACAACGTCATTTGGCACGTCCGGGAATTGAACCGGCAACCTTCTGATTAGTAGCCCGATTCCCTAACCGCTCAGCCACCTGACACCCCATTTCCAACCTATTTTCTCCCCCCTGCAGAACGAGTCCCTGGAGCGGCAGCTACGTGAGATGGAGGACCGCTTCTCCGTGGAGACGGCTGGTTACCAGGATACGGTGAGCCATCTGGAGGAGGAGACCCAGATGCTGAAGGAGGAGATGGCCAGACATCTGCAGGAGTACCAGGACCTGCTCAACGTCAAACTGGCCCTGGATATAGAGATCGCCACCTACAGGAAACTTTTGGAGGGGGAGGAAAGCAGGTCAGCAACGCAGGGCATGTAGAAGGGGAGGCCGGGGGGGTGACCACAGCGATGACGAAAGAGATCCTTGACAAAGCGATTTTTATCAGCTAATATAAATGTAACGGCAGACGTAATGTTGCTGAATGTCTCGTGTTGATTGTAAAGCCCTCTCATGTTTGTCTTCAGGATCACTGTGCCGATGCAGAGCTTTTCCAACGTGCAATTCAGAGGTCAGTTTGATTACCACAATTATAACTCATCAGATTATTCCCTCGACCTTTCATTGACAGATTAAAAAATATATATCCTCATCATAATGAAATTGAAAGGCATTACGCTTCTTCCCTGTCTGAACATCTACTCACTCGCTTCAGAGAATATGGACACCAGGATCCCCATGGAGGCCCATGTTAAGAAAAGTATCTTGGTGCGGACTGTGGAGACTCGAGACGGGGAGGTAAGCCAGGGACTGACACCCTGCGTCAGTGGTGTGGTGGTGGTGTGGTGTGCTTCCTGGTTTGTTCCTCCAGGGGGCAGCAGGGCATGTGACATCACTGTGGCTGAGCTACTGGTGTTTTACATATACATTTAGTCATTTAGCAGACTCGCTTATCCAGAGCGACTTACAGTAAGTACAGGGACATTCCCCCGAGGCAAGTAGGGTGAAGTGCCTTGCCCAAGGACACAACGTCATTTGGCTCAGCTGGGAATCGAACTGGCGACCTTCAGATTACTAGCCCGATTCCCCACCGCTCAGTCACCTGACTCCCTTTTAAAGATAAACTCCCAGACTGAGCACACTTGACTATCCCTCCTGCATTGTGCTGTCACAACTAACAAATTAATTTGGTCTCTCTTCAGATCATAAAAGAATCTACAGCTGAACGGAAGGATCTGCCTTGATCTGAAGGACACTCACTGCTCTGGCAAAACCTGGCACGCTGTCCCTAGCAATGCTTGGTGGACTTTGACTGGTTTTGATCATGACACACGTTTCTTACCAGATTTCTTTCTCATCTCCAACTCCAAAGTCCCCCCCGATCACAACTATCACACCATCCCACTCCTGCTAGTGCTCCCCACATCATCACAAGCCAGTATAACAACACTACTGTCAAATACTTAACGTTATTAGAACGTCTACCAAAAACATTTGTTGTTGCATGAAATAGGTGTTTGATCCATGTTAGAGATAGGTGCTGTGAGCACTAAGAAAGTTTACAGTGTTGTCTGTGTTCAAGATGCACACAATTTCTTTCGCTCTCACTAACAGAACAGACTGTTCAACATTTGTGTTGTTTTGAAATAGTTCCATGAGAGAAGGCCTTGAAATGTAGTGCTTGTGTTCTGCTTGGTCCTGGTGCCGAGATGAAGCTATGTGGCAGACGTGTATGTGGAAAGTGAGGAGGTAACTGCAGGCGCTGGAGGAAGCAGTAGGCGGGATCGGACAAGACGTCTTAGACAGAAGAGATGACAAGTGTGTAAAAGTGGTGAATTAGGCAGAGCTGTTGTAGAACATAGAAAGATTTCACCCTAGTTTCTCCTTTTAACTTGATCCCACCGTTCCCCAGGGCCTCTCTGTCAGTGTGTTCCGTTTTGGCCCTCTTCCATGTTCTCCATCCATACCCATCTTCCCTGAGACTGACAACCTGTCAGCACCATGGTGCTACGTCTTTGGATGCAGAAGTTCTCTCCTCAGAGGTCGGACACGCCGCATTTCCAACACGAGGACTGTGCCATCGCATGTCCACTTGAACACCAAGGGTGTGCGGGACAGGATGAAAGTGGGACAGGGGTTTTTTGGAAGTATTGTCGCAACCCTTACCCTCAAACCCCTGGTAGTCCTTCAGGCCAGCCTCTGGAGTGTCTGAGTGATAGGGGAGCGACACATGGGAGGATGCTGTAGAGATAGCATGGTGCTGCCAGAACGAGTACAGTGAGGTCCTGTCTCCTTGACGACGGGCCTCTCACACAAGCCCTGTATTTTTTGTTGTGGGCTAGATGTCACAACACTAACTCTTTAATCCAGCTCTCCCCCTGCAGGAGCTCTGCTGACAGCCTTACCACCTGCTTATAATTAAACATGGTGTTTTAGAACGCTGGCCCTTCTCTCTTCGCTGAAGACTGATAACGATTGTTCCTGCATGTGCTTTTCTCCCTCTCTCATGGTCTCTCACTTTAATTCTCTCTCTCTCTCCCTCTCTCTCTGTTCGCTTTCCTTACATCCCTTTTGTCAGTCCTGGATGCTTCTCGCTCCTGTCTGCCTGCTGAAGAAACAAACAGCAGGAACACATATACCTTTCAGCAAAATCTAAACTAACACCTGTGACTATAACCTTAGTTATGACCAACCCTTGATGACCATGTGTTAACACCAATAAAACATGTATTTCCTTATGCTTTGTTTATTTCTTCATTAAATGACAGACACATTGTATGTGTAAGTGAAATGTACTTCTCTTGAGTGTAACATGCACATAGATTCATATTGGATGGCCGTTGGCCTTGCTTGAGCTACTGTTATGGATGAATACACAGATGGAAAAATTGCAGATGATAACTCAACATGCATCTGTATACATCACCACCATCGCCACGTCAGGATGACAGCGATTGACACTGACAGACAACCTTCACCTCGTCATCCACATGATAGAGCATGTGGGAGATGTGTAAGATGACAAACAGGAGACTGACAGCAATGGTCAATGTCCATCATGTCTATAGATGGTTTCTGACCATTGGCAAGGATCTGAGATGGGGGTGGAGTCCACATGCCTGGATCAGGATCCAGAGCGACTTCAGAGAGGCCTTAAGGGACGCAGGGACATCATATCTAGACACAGACTCGAAAACTCTATTCTAAATGATCAAACACTGTCCTATGATCAAGGACCCCTTATTCTCGTCTACAAAAGAGTACAAAAGAGAGACACTCATAGACAGATTGGAGATGAGTGCTCTTGAAAGTTTTTATCGTGGTTTCCTTGACATCATCCAACACAATCCCAGCATGCCACATGTTTTATATGGCCTATACGTTAATACATGTGTGTGACTGTGTTGCAAAGGTAGCTGGACTGGAAAGCCGTGTGTGTGCGTGTGCGTGTGTGTGTGTGTGTGTGCGCGTGTTTGTGTGTGTGTGTGAATAGTTGGTGTCAGGGGACAAGTCTTCAGGGTTTTATCACACAACAACTCTCATCTCCTAAGAGTAATAGCCAATAATAGCTGCATGTGAGGGCGTGTGTGCGTCTGTGTGTGTGTGTGTGCGTGCGTGTGTATATGAGGGTGTGTGTGTGAATATAAACCCATAATATTAGGGTTAGCGTTGTGTCCGTTTGTAACTGGGATTGTGTTTTGTCTGTGCAGTAGCCTGTTGGGCCTGGCTTTTATCTGAGGAATGGTGTGTCTCTGGTCCTGCCACAGCAGAAGGAATTCCAGCTAGATAAAACATTCACTCCGTCTGGGTGTGGACTCTGGTGTTTGACTTTGCAAGTCTTGTCCATCCAGGGGACTGGGAAGAGGGGGAAAAGCAGGGCTGGGGTGACAGTAAGCTGACCTTTTGACCTTGGGTCTGATTGGACCCGGTGACATTGGTGATAAGGGATAAAGTCAGGGAGAGGTCCGGTAGAAGAGTGTACCTTTCAGTGACAGTGTCCCTGTCAGGGTCAGTGAGAAGGACACTGACCCTACACAAACACAGCTACGCCTCCACACGACATTTTCATCTGAAGAACATGCAGAACTCTTAATAAGAGGACTCCATAATAGCCAAGCTGGTAGTCTAATAATCATTATACTCCACATAATGATTTGACATTCGCTTATTTCCTGACACATTTGGACACGAGAGTGCATGCAGACAGAATCGATAGCTCTGTCTGCTAATGTATTTATGTACTGTATATGACATCAATAACTCAGACACAATTCTGATGTGTGTGCATGCCAACCAGAACACTCACAAACACACACACACTCACAAAGTAGATTATTGCTGTAGACTGCGCCCCTCCACCTTAAGCCCCCATGTCTGTTGCACTCTTCAGCCCGCATTCCTGTCCCACTTGGCCCTCACACCAAAGGGTCATGGAAAGGCATGTGTGCTTGGTTGGTTAATTTTAGCTCTCATTTCATCAAGCTCATTGAGACAAAACACAGGACAACCACCTCACCTCTCACCCCACCTACCTTACAGCATCACCACCTTCTGGTTCACCACAACAACCTGAACAACATTGACATTGACTGTTTTTTGATCCCTCCTTAACCAATCATTAATTGTCAAACACCTAAACTGAACGTTAGTTTTATTTTCAAATCTGATATCTCCCAACCGTCTGGTTGGGATGATTAAGTGAGAGCAGCAGCGAATGTGCGTCTGTTTTCTTCTCTATGGCATGAGACGAAAACTGCTCTCTGATCCTGGCATTATGTCGTATGTATCAATGCATTAAAGTATGTTTTTTCATTATTTGCCAACATCAATGCTCTTTAATGAAACAGTTTTTGCTCTGTGTGGTGTTGATCATTAACATATTCACAGTCCCTCACTTGCAAATGAGGTTCTGTCTCACATTAAGGCTTACACGTATAATATGAATCTTGACATGTAGTCTTCAAATCAGTTTATCTTACAAAGGAAACAAATTCAAGGGTTAGAAAGGGAATGTGTTTTTACATTGTTTGTCGATGTACAGATGGAGAGGGCTAAGGGCTAGTCTCTATGGAGACTATCTGATCAACACAGACCACAGTGGGTCAGGGCTGCCAGTCTTAGCTCAGGTCCAAATCCCCCTGGGGACGCACAGCCCCTCTCTGCTCCTCTCAGCATTCACACCTGCTCCTACTGCATCCCCATCTTTGAAGCATGTGTGCCAAGCGTGTGTGTGTGTGTGTGTGTGTGTGTGTGTGTGTGTGTGTGTGTGTGTGTGTGTGTGTGTGTGTGTGTGTGTCCTATCGGTTTCTTACGGCAAAGGTGTGAATGAATTGTTGGGTCCCTCCTCTCTTCATCGCCACAAATAAATACCAAAATGTTCCTGTCTTCACGGGCAAAAACAAAACGAAATAAAAAGCTCTGTATAGTCTTCACATCCATTCCAAACCTAAAGAAGGTTAAAAAAGGTTAACTCTATGGTTTAAAAATGTAATGGATATAACTCAGTGGGAGAATTTGACCGCAGATCAAGAAGAAGCGAGTTCAAATCGACCCCTGTACATCGCTTTTAATAAAAGTCTCTGGTAACGATTACATTTTTACATTTCACTACTACAAGTCACTACTATTAAATGCAGCAGTTGATTGTCCTGCGGTGTTAACGGTTCACTCCAGTATCACGGCCTGGCAATGAAGTAAATAACAATAGACAAAGGCCTGGCAAATCTCTAAGCACAAAGGCGGCAGAGACAATCATATTTTACAAATCTCATCAGATCCGCTGACACGTTCTCCCCGTATGATTGAATAAGTAAAGGGGCGGGCAACGGTGCTAAAGAGAAAGTGGCATGCTATTTTGAGCCGTGAGACTTGTGATGTGGAGTGAGGCAGTTGATGAGGGTGTCTCTGCTCTCTGTCAGAGTGTCAGCCACGTCGGGTGACGACTCCCCTGGCCTGCGCAGGGGAAATCTGTCAAATAGGGACAGTCGGGGGTTGTTGACTAGTCTGGTAAATAGGAGCTTCTTCCTTGATGCGCCAATTATTTGATCAGATTCTAGGATGAAATGCTAAATTTTATTGGCTTCCAACCGTTGGTCCTTTCAGCGGCTTTGCTTACCCGTGGCGTTGCTTATACGTAATTAACTGATGCGAAAGGAACTTTCTTACTCTTCATACAACGGCACGTTTTCCACTTTTTTTCCACTTCGCTCTTCAGTTTGAATGAATAATCCAGAGTTGCTTGTTGAATTGAGCTTCACTTTGGATATAGTCTCTGTATCGCGCGCACCATCTTCCTGTGGAGCGCTCGTTCCATCGCCCTGGCAACCAGTCTTCGCGGCTGCGGGGTGACACGGTTATTTAATCATCAGACGCTTCCAGAAATACGTTTCTTTTTTGTCGCCTACCTCCATGACACGAAAGTCTGTTTTCTTGAAGTCAGGTTTTACTTCTGTTAATTCTGCAATTTACAAGGTTCATGAGTCGGAGAAGTCTCCTCTTTCAGCGTCAAAATGCCTGTGAGACGCGGTCATGTCGCGCTCCAAAACACCTATCTGGACACCATTATTCGCAAATTCGATGGACAAAGTAAGTGGAAGCACTTTCTGTTACTGAAAAACTAATTGCCTATTCAAACTGTGTTATTTGTGAGTTAAGACAGAAATAAAGTCCGTTGTTGCTTATCCCAGCTATTGATTGTAAATTAATATTATTCATTGTAGGTTTTCAGATGGATAACCTAATGTCCTAGGTCGAGTTCCACATGGTTCTTGTGGGCATTGTATTCATTGTAAGACGTGAGGCCCACATTTAGATAAACCTTTGCTGTATTTCAAGCTCTATATGATAGTACGTGCTCGCCTGTGATGGTTGGGTCCTTGCACCTGCACGTTTGCCTGGGTTCACATGTTCACAGTAGATCATGTTCCGTGACCTCACGGGTTCTGTTTTTTTTCTCTGAGATGGAAGACCATTCAGCTCACGTCACCACTGCAAGTTGTAATAAGTAATGTAACAGGCTATATAGTCATCCCATCAAACTAAGAGACATAGTCTACTGTCCAGCCAATACTCTTTGTGCTGCACGTCCAGTGTATCTTTCTCTGTGTTTAAACACAGGCGATGCAACTTTCAAAATATTTAGTTTTGACTAACCCACACACAGTATACACACCGTACACAAATGTAAATAGTTGGTTATGTACCTATATCAATGTTCAGTGCAACACAGTTTATATAGCACCCTTCTGACACACATGTTCCCGACACAGCAAGGAGGCTGGCTGGAAATAACCTGCTGCTCTGATTAAAGAGAAAGAACTTCAAATTGACTTTTTATACTTGTCAGACTTTCTCTGGACTGGGAAGTGTCTGAGTAAGGACCAGGCTTAACACATCCTTTGTTGTTAAAGGTTTACTGTCTCAGGTCCTGTAGCAAAGGGACCAGGGTCCGCAGACAGATAAGCCCATTGATTTTCTGGACGGGTGGGTAGCCGTAATATTTCAAAAGATTCATTCTCAAAGCTTCTCTGCTTCAGGTTTGAGAGAGGTCTTATACGACTGATAAGACCACATCGGTCTTTCTTTGAATGTGTGTGTGTGTGCCAGCCAGGTGAGGCACGTGCAACATCAGCGCTGCTAAGCAACGGAGTGACGGTGTTCCTCTTCTGAGACAGAGGCCTAGATAATGACTTTGGATGAGGGAAGGGTTCCTCCATCCAGAATTTTTTGCTTGTCTACTTTAAAGAACCAGATTGTTTACGTTAGAGCGGAACGAAAGCTGGTTACCAGTTTTAACCGGATATGTGGGATAAGATGGCAGAGCAAACAGAGAGAGCTGTTAGAAGACTAAAGACGTTTTGAGCTTTTCATTCAGTAAATGAACAGCTCCATTAGACCACATAAATGGTCCTGATTGACTGCCATTTTGCCAAGGCATATCAACATAGACGGTGCGAAAACCGTTGTCGTCAGAGCACTGACTGTACAGTACCGGTCAAAAGTTTGGACACATTTTCCCATTCAATTGAATGGCCCTTAGACAGTAGAAAACCCAATGAAAGTGGACAGACAGCCTGGTGCTGATTGTTAGGACTGAGGTCAGTGGTGAGGGCTGAGGACAGTAATGCAGCAACAGAGCCACACTGTAATTGCTTAGTGTCCAGCTGTTCATCTTCAGCCTCCTGGGACGATCGGTCCCTGGGAGATGATTAGCCCTGCACAGAGGAAGGCTTCACTTCTACTGAGAAACAAGATGAGTTAGCTGCCATGTAAAACAGAATCCTTTTTTTTTCCTGATCCTTCTTTCTCCGATTGGTTTCCCCCCCCCTCTGTGACAGATCGCAAGTTCCTGATTGCCAACGCACAGATGAAGAACTGCGGAATCATCTACTGCAACGAGGGATTCTGCCAGCTCTTTGGATTCTCCCGAGCGGAGATCATGCAGCAGCCTTGTACCTGCCAGTTCCTGGTAGGGCCTGGCACCATGAAAAGTGCCCTGGCACAGTTGGCTCAGGCCCTGCTGGGTTCTGAGGAGCGCAAGGTGGAGATCCTCTACTATGCCAAAGAAGGTATGGAAAGACAAAGGGAACAGAGACAGACAGCAAATCATGGAGGGAGGTTGAAAGAATTAGAAAAGAGGGAGGAGTCAGGAGAGGAAATGGACGTGTCACACGGTGACAGGGAGAGCAGTTGTGAGATGAGACGCATTCCGTTCATCTCGAGGTTGGGAAACCTCACTTCTATATTGTGACGCATATAGATAATACACAGAATGTCTCCCCTGTGGTTTGATAGAAAGCATCTGAAGTATAGTATGTACATTCACTTATTATGTCTTGGTCAATACATTTGTTGGGGGTAAAAAAGGAAAAAGAAAGCTCTATGGGTCAAATAGAATCTGCTGTTTACTGCTCTTAGTCCTATTTGGTTCACATTTGAATGTAGTGATATCAGTGCCCTGCTGTAGAGCCAGCCGGAGACTCAGTGACCTCTGACCTCTCTGGATGTCAGCAGAGCCTACATGGTTGAGCTGTCTTGGCCTGCTCACCTGCGACATGTTTATTCCTCCCTTGATCCTCGTCCTCTTCTGTCCTGTCTGTCTGTCTGTCACTGGCACACAGACAGGCAGACAGACAGACAGACAGACAGACAGGCAGGAAGACAGACAGACAGACAGACAGACAGACAGACAGGCAGGCAGGCAGGCAGGCAGGCAGGCAGGCAGGCAGGCAGGCAGGCAGGCAGGCAGGCAGGAAGACAGACAGACAGACAGACAGACAAGCAGGCAGGCAGGCAGGCAGGCAGGCAGGCAGGCAGG
>NC_061076.1:1518610-1593998 GCF_021917145.1 Hypomesus transpacificus | reverse complement strand
GTAATTAAACTTTCTGTCCAACAAAAGTGACTCCTACATGAAAACTCCCATGGCTCCATATTTGTTCCTGAAAGCGGGGTGACTTTCAATGTCACCAGTGACACTTTAATGTTGTTGTTGTTTTGGTCGGTATTTTCTATTGTTTTCAGTTTCCTTTGAGATGGCGAACCATCTGGTCTCACAACCGTTCAGAGAAGAATATGTCCGTGACAGGAGCTCTCTGATCCTACAAGCTGCTGCTACACATCAGCCAGCCAGACAGACAGACAACCAGCCAGCCAGACAACCAGCCAGACTACCAGCCAGCCAGCCAGCCAGACAACCAGCCAGCCAGCCAGACAACCGGCCAGACAACCAGCCAGCCAGCCAGACAACCAGCCAGCCAGAAAACCAGCCAGACAACCAGCCAGACAATCAGCCAGACAGCCAGACAGACAATCAGCCAGCCAGCCAGCCAGCCAGACAACCAGCCAGACAACCAGCCAGACAGCCAGTCAGACAGACAGACAGACAGACAGACAGACAACCAGCCAACTAGAGAGTCAGTCAGCCAGCCAGGCAGCCAGCCAGACAACCAGCCGCCAGACAACCAGCCAGCCAGCCAACCAGCCAGCTAGCAATGTCATCATGAGGACGTTCCAGATTTCATGGAGGAAGTACAGAGGGTTCTAGCATGTCTGTGTGTTCCAAGGCAGAATACTTTATTTCAACGCACACACACACCTACACACACCTACACACACCTTCACACACACCTACACTCACACACTGTTAAATTATTGTGGAGATGTGTGGATAAAAAGGTCCATTCTCTTCCTGAATGGTTTCCTCTCTCCACCGTACCTATTGGTCTGACTGAGGACAAAGCACCAGCGACTCCATCATGCTGCCCGTCATTCAGCTCTCTGCCACCTAAAGGTGGCTTGAGCAAGGAGAGACAGGGCCCCATTTGAGATAGGATTGAACGACAGGAGTGTTTGCTGTTGTGCCCCGCCTTTGGTAGATGAAAAAAATATGTATTATCTGGTTTGGTGGAAGTGGAAAAGCGGGTTGGCGTAGGAGAAGAGTCATGATGGATCAAGGTGAGAAGATGTCAGTGATCATGTGATTGACAGAGAGAGAGCCTGTCAGTGCAACAATACTGCATTGCACACAGGAGAATATTCTTCATGACTTATCTACTGCAGAAACAGGGAGAGAAACAGAGCCTTCTGGCAACTGATACACTTTCGATCTTGAACTTTACTGTTGAAGATGACGCCGGAGGCAAGGTAATTAACAAATACTGTTAAGCATCTGAGTCAGAGACATTCAGCAGAGGGATTCGAACCAATGACCTCTCGATCTGCAGTCAAACTGTACCACTGAGCCTCCTATGAGATAACACTAAACGTTTGGGGTAGGTGTGGATCATTTGTTAAATAATTTCACCTCAGAAAACAAGGTTACACGTTCAAATCCCCCTGGAATTGTGAGATGCATTTGAATAATAATGAATAAACGCATTCTGAGAAAACGCTATCTCTCTCTGCTCTCTATCATGATGGACAGACTGCTCCTTTCCTTTGTATGTGTCAGTGCCTGTGTGCGTGTGCGTGTGTGTGTGTGTGTGTGCGTGTGTGTGTGTGTGTGTGCGTGTGCGTGTGCGTGTGTGTGTGTGTGTACTCCCGCTGCTTGTCTGGGAGTAAGGCAGTCTGCTGTGTTCCATGCCTTCTTTATTTATTGATGATTTCCCCTGTCTGAAAGAGCACAGAGGAAAACATGAGATATCAGTGCTACACCTCAGGCCCTGGTGCAGGGTAGCTGTCTGACATTTTGGTTGCAGCTCTCTAAATTAGTCTCTCTCTCTCTTCTCCTTCTCTCTCTATGTCATTCTCTCTCTCTCTCTCTCTCTCTCTCTCTCTCTCTCTCTCTCTCTCTCTCTCTCTCTCTCTCTCTCTCTCTCTCTCTCTCTCTTGTTTTCTGTCTCCCTATGGCTCCCCTCTTTCTTTCTTTCTTTCTTTCTTTCTTTCTTTCTTTCTTTCTATTGGGCAGTTGTTCCCTTTCCCCACCTCTTACTCCTCTCTTCCCCCACTCTCCTGTTCCTCCTTCAAATCTCCTCCTCCTTTTCTTTTCCTTCCTTGCCTCAGTGTACTTATACAACACAGTCAGATCCCCCACTGAGGCTTTGCCTTTCCTTTATGAGAGAGGACTCATGTATATATCGCAGTATTGCTATACTGGTGTGTAGCTCACTATCCCACCAGGCAAGTCTGGACTGCCTATCGCTCTCTAGATGATCACATACATGGAGAGTTACTAGTTCGACTCCCTGAACCACAGTAGGTGTATCCTGATGTGATCTGGTAATTCAAGCATCTCCCCCGTTGTGCCCTGGAGCAAGGCGCTTACTGTAACCTTACATTTGATGCTTCACATTTGAAGATTGACGGTACAAATGTAGTTTCATGCACAAGTCCATGATCCATGCTCACCTCTGCACAGTGACAAGGCTGGAGTCAGCTGCTACCCCAGTCATCGATAAGTCTGTCACGTTCTGTCTGCACTGCTCACCAGTCCACATCTGGAGGCTCATTTCAAATACATCAGCATTAATGTGTTGGTGCGTGGATGTGTGTACATGTGTATGCTTATTATTGTGTGTGTGTGTGTGTGTGTGTGTAGGCACGAGTGTGCAGGGGAAGGGGAGGGGACTGGAGGTGACAGAGTGACTTCGAGGGGAGGGGACTGGAGGTGACAGAGTGACTGGGAGGGGTAGGGTCTACTCCCACAGAATAACCCCATGACTCCTGTGCAGTCCAACTGAACTAAACTCAGGCACTTAGAACAGATGACTCACTCTGTCTGGAGAGACACACAGCTATTCAGGCAGTCACCAAGGCACGCACACTCTCTCTCTCTCACACACACACAAGCACTCTCACACACATACTGTATACAGTACGCACACAGTGACACACACACACACACACATACATAAAGACTTGAGTGCTTTCCCTCAAATTACTCACCAAGGAGAGAGGCAGATAAAACACCGAGGCCATTCTAACAGCACTCTTCCTAGCTGCCTGTGTATTACTGCACCTGACACCTGCTGCTCACTTCGAGCCTCCGCAATCTGCACACACCCCCGTCCCCCCCTCCCTGGTCCCTCTGCCTCAGTACTCTCACCCTCTCTGCCTCCGTACTCTGAATCTCTCTGCCTCCGTACTCTGAATCTCTCTGCCTTCGTACTCTAAATCTCTCTGCCTTCGTACTCTAAATCTCTCTGCCTTCGTACTCTAAATCTCTCTGCCTCCGTACTCTGAATCTCTTTGCCTCCGTACTCTGAATCTCTCTGCCTCCGTACTCTGAATCTCGCTGCCTCCTTATTCTGAATCTCTCTGCCTCTACACTCTGAATCTCTCTGCTTCACAGCATTGACAACTCTCCAGACTTCTGCGATCACAGGGAACACCTTCACCTAACCCTAACCCTTCACCATCTGCTGCTCCTTCACTCAACATCCAAGGTTCGGGTTCAAGCCATCACGTGAAGCTGGTAAACACTGTTGTTGTTTACAGTTTTTCTCAATTGGTTTGGCTCATTTCACGAAACAGAAATGACATTCTCAAAACAACACGTGCAAACCTCCAAACCGCTGGGCACTTGTTCACAACAGATTGGAATTGTTCATTCCTTTAATCAAATTGCAATTGTATTAGCACATCCTTGTAAATGACAAGTGCAATTGCCTACAGTTTGCACACATTTCAAATGATTTTGCACATCTTTGAAATGGTTAGGTATAATTGCCTTCAATTAGGCCAACTATCAATTGAAAATATCTTGCTGGTCTAAACTGACTGTTATTTCTCAGTCAAGTGGTTGTTCTCTGCAAAACATATTGGCATAATTTCCTTGTGTACATCATCAGCTGCACAATAGTTCACTCCACTGTCAAAATCTTTCAGGCACATAATACCATGAAAAACATAATAGTATATACTGTAATATGGATCTCTTGGATCATCTACTTACAGTCATTGTCAGGTGCAACTAGAACTTTACTAAACAAGGGGACACATCCGATCACCAATCACACAGTAAGTTTAGTTAGCTGACAGGAGCTATCCAGGAGTATAAATCCTTCCATCAAATATTTAGAGCTTGTCCCAGGCCAGCTCGGGGGAAACATCACTGTTTTTGCTGCCATTTCAGAGAATGGTGTAGTCACCCACATTCCCAGTCTTGGCCCATACAATACCCAGACACTCCTGGTGTCCTTGGACTGCCTGCACTCTGATCTTATCCCTCTACATGAGACCACTTTCTTACATTTGTCATTGTGTGGGACAATGTAAGCTTCCACCGTCACCCGCTCATCAGGATTCACTGCCCATCAAAGAATGCTAATGGTGCTCATATCACCTAACTCCCCATTCCTTAAACCTATCCAGGAGGTTTTTTCTGCATGAAGGTGGAGGGTTTATGAGCATCGGGCTCAAAACCAGAGGTCCCTGCTCCAGGCAATGGATGCTGCTTGTGATGATGTCACAGCAGATCAGTGTAGGGGATTGTTGCGGCATGAACAACAATTCTTCCCCTGTTGCATCGTAAGGGAGAACATCAGATGTGATGTCAATGAAATCTGTGGCCAGACAGACAGTGAGGACGACAACTAGTGAAACTCCAGCTTTGCTTTACTTTCTTACTGTATTTGTTTCCTTCTTGCCATGAAATGCACCCTCTGCAACTCTGACTAGGAGGGGGTCACTTGCCTGAAAATTACTGTGGTTACTCATACTACTAGTGTAGGTTATACATAATGTTAGTTTTGATGTGCTTATTGTATGAAAGTATATTGTGCTGTACACATTTCCTGTAACAGTAACCATGATGTATGGCAATTACAGTAACAATTTCCATGGCAGTGTAAGTGCAATATGTGATGTGAAACCTTGTAGGTTACTCTTGAATTACTGTAATCTTTTTTCTGTTTGATACACATTTACATTTTACATGTATTCATTTAGCAGACGCTTTTATCCAAAGCGACTTCCAAGCTGTCTGCTTTACAAAAGTGCATAGGTCAATGGTCCTAAACAATGAGATAGCCACAAAAACATTGTGGTTAGCCAAAACATGAAGCATACATTACAGTATTGTTGCTTGCTTTTCTACAGGTGCACTCTTGCACTTTTGAGGTTCATTTTGTTTAGTTGTAACTTGTTTGGCTACATACTCTTATGGTTCTTCTCTTTGGCACTTTCTGTATTTGGGTTTTTCACAATGTATGCTTCATGTTTTGGCTACCCGAAATGTTTGGGGCTATCGCGTTGTTACTGTATGATCAGTGACCTATGCACTCTTGTAAAGCTCTCTTGGAAGTCGCTTTGGATGAAAGCATCTGCTAAATGAATAAATTTACACTGTAAATGCAGATTGAGACACATTGTATTCTGGAAAGAAAACATCTACTACAGTAACTGTAGCACAGTGCACATGAGGGATATTTCTAAGGTCCACTGCCATACTGACAAAACATCTAAACATTTTGACCTGCAGTGTTTACACAATGCCAAAGGGACTTTTCATTTTGGGGGCACTGACTATTTGTATGAGAGAAGGATTTAGTTTTGACTGATAAGTTGTCTGTTTTAGGAAAGAGATGACCCTTTGCAGGTGTTCCATGGTGTTTTGCTGAACCATCTGGGTTATTTTGGCAAATGTATTTAAAGGTTTGAGAATGTTCAATTTTTTCGAGCGATGAGCCAAAGCAATCGAGAAGGAACTTTTCATTTTGAGGGCATTGACTATTTATATGAGAAAATGATTTGGTTTTGAAGCATGAGTTAACTGTTTTGGGTGAGATATGACCTTTTGAAGGTGATCTATGTAGTTGTGCTGAACCATATAGGCTATTTTGCTAAATGCACGTGGAGCTTTGAGAATGTCATTTCTGTTTCAAGAATTGAGCCAAAGCAATCGAGAAAAACTGTAATAGAAACTAAGTTTCACAGTTACGGTTTGATAAATGAGTTGAACCTTATAAACTATCTGTAAGGCCACTTGGACAAGCTGTAAAACTTAATAAACCGTGAAAGAAACTGTGTGGTATTGCAGGGGAAATATCAGAGAGGCTTTCGCCTGCCTTATCTTCCATGAAGGGAACTCGCTACTTTCAAAGAGTCCAACCTCTTTATTGTGGAGGACAACAACAGCAATGTTGGTTTCCAGGAAAAAGACGAAGAAGATAAAAAAAAACGAGTTCAAAGGCTTTGATGGGAAACCACAGTCTTGGTGTGTGTTAGTTATCAGTCTCCTGCGAGTTCTGTGAAAGCCCAGAGATTCCTCATTTGTGTCTCTGGAAGCGTCGTTCAAACAACGGTGAGGTAAAATGTTTTCTCATTAGGAACAAACCTCTCACTGCTCTCCGTGAAGGTAAACAGCAGTTACTGTAATGGCCCCCGTCTTTGCGGGAGACCCCCCAGGTAACCCTCCTCTGGTCACATGACAACTCGGACGGATGCAGAAGATATGATTGGTGCTTCTCCGCAGCAGGGTGGGTCTTCATGCATAATTCACCAGGTGCCTCTGATCTGTGGTAGGTTTTCTACCCATTAACGAGACATGGCTTTTATTCTGCCTCGACTTAGCACCATTTCCTCACAACCAAACAGAATCTATCTGTGTCTCTGAGAGAGAGAGGGGGGAGGAAGGGAGGGAGGGAGGAAGGAAGGAAGGAAGGAAGGAAGGAAGGAAGGAAGGAAGGAAGGGAGGGAGGGAGGGAGGGAGGGAGGGAGGGAGGGAGGGAGGGAGAAAAAGGGAAAGGGAAAGGGAAAGAGAGGTTGTGCATGTGTGAGAAAGAGAGAAAGACAGAAAAAGTGAGAGAGACTGAAAAAAAGACAAAAAGTGAGAGAGGCAGAAATGGAGGAAGAGAAAAAGGGCGGAGCGGAAACAGAGAAGAAGTGTAACGAATGCATGTTGTGTTTGAGATTCAGCGGTCTCGGTCGTTAGAGGAGGAGAGTGGTCCAGGTGATTGATTACTTGAGAAAACAAAGACAGTGTGTGTGGGTAGGAAGGAGGGAAGCCATTTATTATTTTTCCAAAGGAGACAAAATTAGGCTTCAGATCAATAGAGAGGGAGGAAGAGAGAGAGAACACTGGTCGTCCTCCTCTGTCTGTCCCTCCTCTCCTTTCTCTCCTTTCTCTCCCTCTTCTCCCTCTTCTCCTTCCTCTTCCTCCTCTCCCTTCTCTCCCTCCTCTCCCTCCTCTCCCCTCTCTCCCTCCTCTTCCTCCTCTTCCTCCTCTCCCTCCTCTTCCTCCTCTTCCTCCTCTCCCTCCTCTCCCTCCTCTCCTTCCTCTTCCTCCTCTCCCTTCTCTCCCTTCTCTCCTTCCTCTCCCTCCTCTCCCTCCTCTCCTTCCTCTTCCTCCTCTCCCTTCTCTCCCTTCTCTCCTTCCTCTCCCTCCTCTCCCTCCTCTCCGTCCTCTTCCTCCTCTCCCTTCTCTCCCTTCTGTCCCATCCCTCCCATCCCTCCCCCCTTATCTTTCTTCTTCCTCCTCCTTTCACAGACACAGGACAGACATGAACAACTGAAAGCAGGCATGCATGGTTTGAACGGTCTTGGTGGATGGTGCAATCTATCACATCCAATACAGTAGTCTCCAGTATATCACAACGGACCTTATTAATTGTTCTTAGAATGTGTAATAAGCAGCATTTATAAAAGATAGACTCCTTCACCTCAGATACAAACATGGTTAAGATTAATATGGGAGTTTACTACAACAATCCCCTGTGTTGCAGAACAGAGGGGTGATTTAACCCCATTCCGTCCCGATGTTCTGCAGGGGAGGGTCCTGGAGCCAATCACAGCTGAAGCTACTTGATCGATAGTCGGGCCGGTTATTGGAGTTACTGTTGTTTTTCCAGTCGGTAATTACTACCTCTGATGCTGACTTTCCTGGTTCACACAGACAGAGGGAGGGCTTCGGCTGGGCTGGTTCCCCCTCTCCTCTCCCCTTCTCTTCGTCTTTCTCCCCTTGTCTCTCTCTTTCTCTCTCTCCTTTAACTCTCTCTCCATCCTGTTCTCTCTGTTCTTCTCTCTTACTTCTTTTTCTCCACTCCAGTGACAATGACCTGAAAATGAGCCACCAGTGCCCAGCCAATTTAAGGTGCCTCTTTCTCTTCTGCAATGCACCTAACTCTCCTCTCTCTTTAATCTCTCCCCCTCTATCACTCTCTCTGTTTCTCTCTCACCCACCATCATTCCTCGCGCTGTATCTAGGGTGTATAAAGCTGCTGGGTCTTAGAATGTGTATTCTTAGTTACATAGCTACAGTGTGTGTCACTGTCTTCTCCTCTCATCTCCTCAATCCTCCACTCCTCTCCCAGACATGGAAAGATGGGGAGATTGAGACTTGAAGACTTTGACATGGAGCAATGGAGAGATGGAGAGGTGGAGAGATGGAGAGGTGTAGAGATAGAGGGATGGAGGGATGGAGAGGTGGAGAGATGGAGGGATGGAGAGATGAAGGGATGGAGGGATGGAGAGATGGAGGGATGGAGAGATGGAGAGATGGAGGGATGGAGAGGTGGAGAGGTCGAGAGATGGAGAGATTGAGAGGTGGAGAGATGGAGGGATGGAGAGGTGGAGAGATGGAGGGATGGAGAGATGAAGGGATGGAGGGATGGAGAGATGGAGGGATGGAGAGATGGAGAGATGGAGGGATGGAGAGATGGAGAGATGGAGAGATGGAGAGGTGGAGAGGTCGAGAGATGGAGAGATTGAGAGGTGGAGAGGTCGAGAGATGGAGAGACGGAGAGGTGGAGAGATGGAGGGATGGAGGCAGCAGATATCTGCGTTCCTAGGCATGAATTGTTACCACGGCACCCAGCTCCCTCTCTCTCTGCCCCAGTTCTCCTATCTGTTCCGCCACACTTGGGCCCTTCCCAAAATACTCAGAAAACCCCTGATTTTGATTAAGCATACGTGTGTGTGAGCGTGTGTGACTGAAGAGTGTGTGTAAAACATACTTAGTGTAGATAGTGTCTACAGTGTCTTCTCTTACCCACCTCCTCCTCCTCTTCCTCACCCCTCCTCTTCCTCACCCCTCCTCTTCCTCACCCCTCCTCTTCCTCATCCCTCTCTCTGCTGAGAAGCTGCTGAAGGTACTAAGAGTCAGGAGTGAGGAGGGGGGGGGGAGGGGGGAGGAGGGGGGAGGAGGGGGGAGGGGGGGAGGTCTAAGGGGACTTTGGTTACAAGGCGACTCACCTTTTTACCTGTTTACACACTGGCTGTGTTGGGGACAGTGTAGAGAGCGAAGATAAGTCAAGGATGAATGAAAACAATCAAAAGTTGCCCTCAGAAAAGTAAAATTATGTTGCTCTATCCTGCATGCTTAATCTCTCTCTCTTTCCACACACACACACACACACACACACACACACACGCATAGACACACACGCACACAAACACACACAATCTTCCTAATTCTGGGACCTGGGAACACGTAGCCTGTGCTTAAAACTTCCTCCAGAGAATCTCTCTTTAAAGTGTAAGGACTCATTATTGCAAAGCTGAGACAATGTTTTGTATTAGAGCACAGAGTGTCTCCAGGGCTGAGGAGATGGTTTGTATTAGAGCACAGAGAGTGTCTCCAGGGCTGAGGAGATGGTTTGTATTAGAGCACAGAGAGTGTCTCCAGGGCTGAGGAGATGCTTTCTAATTAGAGGAAGCCTCTGTGCACCCAGCCACGCGTGGACCACCGCCTGGCCGTAAACTTGGACTCAATTATAATGCTTTATGCAGGACAGGCTCTTCCCCATACAGAACTCAAGGGTGGGTGTGGGCACAGAGTCATATTGCTTTTAATCCTGTGGATTAGCACACGTGCACACATGCACACACACACGTGCACACATGCACACGCACACAGACGCACGTACACTCATGAACACATTCAAACGCACACACACACACCCATGCAGACACACACAATCATGCACTTCCACACACCTCAGCTATTCCTGGTGCGGCTGGCTGGCTCTCTCCTAAGGTGTACAGCTTAAGTGTTGCCTCTTGATAGGCCCTTCACAGGACCCTGGGAGAGAGCAACCAAGGCGTCCGTGGTGATGCCCGCACCTGATTAACTCCAATAGAGAACACATTAACACATCGGCCCGCTGTCACACACACACACTTGTTGATGAAAATCACAAGTGACAGGTCCATAATTATGGGACACTTCTAGTTCAGCCCTGCATACTGACTGCTCTGGGAGGAGGGGGAGGGAGCGGGGAGGGAGTGGGGAGGGAGGGAGGGAGCGGGGAGGGAGGGAGGGAGTGGGGTGTGGGAGAGGGGAAGGGGCATTCAGCAACAAAGACAAGAAACTGACTGGGGCTAATTTACATTTGATTGGTTTCACATACATTTGATTGGTTGTCAACACACAATTTCAATGTAATCTGGGGGAGGGGAAGGTCAAATGCGAGCTAGTCAGCCAGCCAGCCAGCAAACTAGCCAGCAAACTAGCCAGCAAACCAGCCAGCAAACTAGCCAGCAAACTAGCCAGCAAACCAGCCAGCAAACTAGCCAAGCAAAAATAGTCCCTGAGGGAGATCAAGGAGAAATACACAGATGGATAATCTTTATCTTTATCTCTCTACTTTTCTTTCCCCCCTCTCTCTCTCTCTCTCTCTCTCTCTCTCTCTCTCTCTCTCTCTCTCTCTCTCTCTCTCTCTCTCTCTCTCTCTCTCTCTCTCACCCTCTATCTCTCTCTTCTCTCTCTCTCTCTCTCTCTCTCTCTCTCTCTCCTCTCTCTCTCTCTCTCTCTCTCTCTCTCTCTCTCTCTCTCTTCTCTCTCTCTCTCTCTCTCTCTCTCTCTCCAGCTTCTCCTTGGTCCTGCTCCAGTGCCCTGGCTGTCGTCTCCCTCCCCAGAGAGAGCAGGCCTGGCCCAGTTTTGGCGGGGGGACAGGGGGGGACAGGGGGGGACAGGGGGCGGGGGGGATGCTGTGTACACCCGCGCAACAACACCCAGCTCTCCCATGAAGGCTATTTATTTCCTGCTGGCGAGCGTGGCAGATTGAGAGCTGGATATGCAGGTTATCAGAGGAGTATGTAGGCTCGCTCCTCAGAGGCCTACAGACGGTCCTCTGGCCCACATCTGCCCCGCACCGCTCCACACTGCACACTCTCCATCATGCATGAGATCTGGAGCCTTTCCTTTGTCTCTCTGTGTGTGTGTGTGTGTGCGTGCGTGCATTCATGTGCTTGTATTTGTGTGTGTGTGTGTGTGTGTGTGCTTGTGTGTGTGGGTTGGGAGGCCCAGGAGGAGGCCCAGGAGGAGGCCCAGGAGGAGGTGCAGGAGGAGGCCCAGGAGGAGGCCCAGGAGGAGGTGCAGGAGGAGGCCCAGGAGGAGGCCCAGGAGGAGGTGCAGGAGGAGGCCCAGGAGGAGGCCCAGGAGGAGGTGCAGGAGGAGGCCCAGGAGGAGGTGCAGGAGGAGGCCCAGGAGGAGGTGCAGGAGGAGGTGCAGGAGGAGGTGCAGGAGGAGGTGCAGGAGGAGGCCCAGGAGGAGGTGCAGGAGGAGGCCCAGGAGGAGGTGCAGGAGGAGGCCCAGGAGGAGGCCCAGGAGGGGGCCCAGGAGGAGGTGCAGGAGGAGGCCCAGGAGGAGGCCCAGGAGGAGGCCCCAGGAGGAGGTGCAGGAGCAGCATCTTTGATGGTAGGAGCTATGAGATTCCAGCGTACATGCCGTCCCCAGGTCACACATCAGATCTGCCATTAGACCAAATTGACTTCCATGAGGTGTAGGAACCAGCCCTACTACAGCTGCAGTGATGCAGAGTTTCAGACGAGTCTTTGATTTGTGAGCGGCCATATAAATACTCTGAAAACGAAGCATTACGCCTGACAACAGAATGGACGAGTTTGAAATAAGAAAATGAATATGTCCAATGACAGCACGGCAGGTAGTAAATCTGTCCAATGAAACAGTAGCACGCGTAATATCCATTGCAAACATGATTAGTGAGGAATCGGTACATCTGATGAACAACAGATATTTGTGGAATAAATCTGTCCAATGGCAGTGAGGCAATAAGCAAATCAGTCCAATCATAGAGAAATCTATCTTGAAGATGGGTAGGGCTTTGAATTTGGAGGCCGGCTGTGTGTGTCTGTGTCTATTTGTGTGTGTGTTTTTTTGCGTGTGTGTGTGTGTGGGGGACGGGGGGGACGGGGACGGTGAACTGGGGTGGCAGGGCAGAAATATGGATGCAATGGGTGACTGCGCATACTGTCGCATTAATACTCCGCCTGAATGCCATGGTAGTCTGCTACCCCTGAGGTCTGGAACACAGCCCACAACAGAGAGATTGAAAGTCATTTAGATCAGGGGGCGCAGTGCAGGACTGACGGCCAATGGGTTCTGTCGAGCTGACCGCCGCCCATGAATACTGATGAGTCAGAGGCGGGCCTGAAGCCAGACAGGTGAGGAACCGCTCAGGCGTTCTAGAAGCCCTCCCGTGCTCCCGTGCTCACGATCTGCTCGCTCTGCTTTTTTTTTTTTTTTTGGGGGGGGATGACTCTGGAGTTTGTGTTCCATTCCTCCGTGTACCTCTTGGTGGTCTCAAGGAGACCTTCTCCCCCGATCCGTCACACCAGACGCAGGAACAGCGAGAGGTGGTCTGGAAGAGCAAATATTTTATTCAGTGGTTCTTCATCATCCTCTATGACTGTCCTGTTCTCCAAAACCAACACTGCTTCTCTGAGCTCTCTGGAGTTGGCTCTCTGACAGTTCTTTAAAATAATGAGGCTCATTTTCCTCCCATTCTCCTCATCCGTCTGTGGTTCCGCCGGGCTCTCTCTCTCTCCCTATCTCCCTATCTCCCTCTCTCTCTCTCTCTCTCTCTCTCTCTCTCTCTCTCTCTCTCTCTCTCTCTCTCTCTCTCTCTCTCTCTCTCTCTCTCTCCCTCTCTCCCTCTCACTCTCTCTCCCTCTCTTTCTCTCTCCCTCTCTCCCTCTCTCCCTCTCTCCCTCTCTCCGGTCCACATCAAAGACTGTTATTGTGATGGAATCTGGGGCTCTCTCCCTCTCTTATCGATCTCTCTAAAAGGCTGAAACCATGTGACTACCCGGCCAGCAGGACAAGAGAAGTAATGGATGGATTCGAAACAAACCGACAACAAGAAACTAAAACCAGGCGTCAAAGTAGAAGAAAACTAGAAAATATTAGAACGTAGAATCATTTTCAGTTGCGTAGACTTCCATACGGAACGTGATTCAGTTTGGAAAGAACCTCTAGTGTTCCGAAGAGCAACGCAAGAAGCTTTCAAAGATTATATGTGAAACCCTCAGGTTCCTCTCCGGTTACAAAGGGTTGTAGACAGCAGCCCTGGGAGGGGTTAGGTGAGGGGTAATGTGGAAGACAGCGGGGGGAGTATCGATCCGTCTCTGAGGGGGGGAAGGTGTGTAGCTGGGTCCTCAGGACCACACACAACATATTTACAAATGGAAGTCTTTTATTTCAGTCTTTCACTGCCCTGTAAAAAAATAAAATTAAAAACAGATCAATAAAATAAAGAAAGAAAAGAGAAAATGAAACGAAAGGCAAATGTGAAATAATACTGTTGTTTATCTGAAAGAAAACACAAATTCAGAGAGGAGCAAAGTAACAAAGTCGATAGGAAGAATGTAAGCTAAGCTGGGCAGTGTTCTGGGTAGCCATGCAGTGCCTAGCAGGGGGCGTCTTGTCAGCTGCTATGCTCCCAGAGAACCAGCCTTCTGGAGGTGTGACAGCCCTCAATGCGTCATCGCACCGTGACGTATAAGTGGCCTTGATATAAGTGTCTGATAAATGCGTATAAATATCAGAATAGTTTCCTCCCTTGTGTTTGCATGTACAAGTGTGTTCATGTGTGTTCGTGTGTGTGTGTGTGTATATATGTGTGTGTACACACCTGTGTGTATGTGACTAAGTGTGCGTGTGTGTGTGTGTGTGTGTGTGCGTTAGCGTGTGTGCATCTAGCCAGACCAGACTAGACAGCAGGATGAGACGTCTCCTGTCATCCCAGAGGAAACATCTCCCAGCCACTCACTGGTTCATGTTAACGAGGGGTTAATGTTCTTTGACGTTCTCCTCCACACCTCCAAATGAACCAGAACATGTTCCTCAAACCACAGCAGCACACAGCATCACCACAGGCGTGAGTGGGTCGTGTTAATTGAACATTATTGCCTCGTTTTAATGAGCAACCATGTATAGTGTTAATTGTATGTTATTGTATGATTTTTTTTATAATCGAACAAGATGTTGATTGTACATCATTACATTATTTTCATCAGTTAAAATGAAGGATGTATTTAGGTGAATGATGTATGTTCATTCCTATCCAGAAATTCAGGATGCACCCATTCGAATGGTTAAATTCAGTTCCCAAAAATTCCAACGAGAAAATATTTGACCCAAAAAATGTCTTGATTGCAACATCCGGGATATCAAGGATAGTTAAGGCACTCGAGCCTTAATGCTTTGGAGAACTGGATATCAGCCACAGAAGAGATCTATGGAAGCAAATCGTGACCAAAATTCAAATGAAAATGCATTTCCAGAAATGCATTTTCATTTTAAGAATGTGGCTGCATTATTTGACTCATAAATCAAATTAGTATTCAATCATCCTATTTGCATTTTCATTTTCTTCTTTAAGACTGCTCATTCTTTCCCTTAATTAAAATGAAAACGAAAAAGACATTTGAAATTTAATTTTCAAAATATGCCCCAGCAAACAGATACCAACATTCAATTTGAAATGTAAAATTTGAAAATGAAAATGCATTTCCAGAAATGCATTTTCATTTTAAGAACGTGGCTGCAAAATCGTGACCACAATTCAAATTCAAATGCATTTCCAGAATTGCATTTTCATTTTCAAGAACGTGGCTGCAAAATCGTGACCACAATTCAAATTCATTTCCAGAAATGCATTTTCATTTTAAGAACGTGGCTGCAAAATTGTGACCACAATTCAAATTCAAATGTATTTCCAGAAATGCATTTTCATTTTAAGAATGTGGCTGCATTATTTGACTCATAAATCAAATTAGTACTGATTAGTACTGAGCGGACATTGCATTTTCATTTTCATGTTCTGCCCGCAAAGAACTGCCCATAATTCGAAAACGAAAATGCATTCTGAGCGGCGCAGTAGAGTGACGTCAGTAGCCGCTCTTCTTCAGCTCCCTGCTGACCGAGCTACCCATCTTGTTCGGTAGGGGGCGGTGTGCACATACGCATTGCATTACATGACAAATGTGCCGGGAAATTGATTGAATTGCCGGGTCTTTAGAGGACGCATCACAGATCATGGCGCTCCCTCAAATTGTGCAGACACTGATAGAATTAGCTGAGCTGGTAGAAACTAATAATATATCTGAGTCTGATGCCCGTGACCGAGTAGAACAAGTCACAGAGAGCTTGGCTGCATACTCTGCCGTCACAGACGTACACATTAATGAGGTTGCCATAGTAAACCTCTCTTCAGTCCTGGAACGGCTGGATGCTGTGGAGCCTCAAATGGGACGGGGACGACCAACCATCCACATCCCGTTCGAGTCCATCGAAAACTATTTATTAAATGGTTTAAAAATAAAGGACATAGCGGAGCTGTTGTCGGCCACCAGACCATCCGTCGGAGGATGCAAAGCAACGGATTTACGGAGCTAGAAAGCTGACAAAAGTATCTGAATTTGAATATGAAAGATCTGAAATATTTGTGTCTCGAATTTCATAAAACTGAAATATATTGCTGTTGAATATATAATATCTGAATTATTTGTATGCCAAATTTAATACAACTGAATTATTTTGATCCAAAAATAAAACATTGTAAAATTCAGATTGCAGGAATTCAGATTGCAGGAATTCAGATTCTTGAAATTCAGATTGCGGAAATTCAAATTCAGATTGCGGAAATTCAGATTTTGTCTGAACCAGGCCAAAGGTGAAACAGCTTGCTTTCACAGGAAAAAGTAGACCATTTAATAAATAGTTTTCGATGGACTCGAACGGGATGTGGATGGTTGGTCGTCCCCGTCCCATTTGAGGCTCCACAGCATCCAGCCGTTCCAGGACTGAAGAGAGGTTTACTATGGCAACCTCGTTAATGTGTACGTCTGTGACGGCAGAGTATGCAGCCAAGCTCTCTGTGACTTGTTCTACTCGGTCACGGGCATCAGACTCAGATATATTATTAGTTTCTACCAGCTCAGCTAATTCTATCAGTGTCTGCACAATTTGAGGGAGCGCCATGATCTGTGATGCGTCCTCTAAAGACCCGGCAATTCAATCAATTTCCCGGCACATTTGTCTTTTAATGCAATGCGTATGTGCACACCGCCCCCTACCGAACAAGATGGGTAGCTCGGTCAGCAGGGAGCTGAAGAAGAGCGGCTACTGACGTCACTCTACTGCGCCGCTCAGAATGCATTTTCGTTTTCGAATTATGGGCAGTTCTTTGCGGGCAGAACATGAAAATGAAAATGCAATGTCCGCTCAGTACTAATCAGTGCTAATTTGATTTATGAGTCAAATAATGCAGCCACATTCTTAAAATGAAAATGCATTTCTGGAAATACATTTGAATTTGAATTGTGGTCACGATTTTGCAGCCACGTTCTTAAAATGAAAATGCATTTCTGGAAATGCATTTTAATTTGAATTGTGGTCACGATTTTGCAGCCACGTTCTTGAAAATGAAAATGCAATTCTGGAAATGCATTTGAATTTGAATTGTGGTCACGATTTTGCAGCCACGTTCTTAAAATGAAAATGCATTTCTGGAAATGCATTTTCCTTTTCAAATTTTACATTTCAAATTGAATTTTGGTATCTGTTTGCTGGGGCATATTTTGAAAATTAAATTTCAAATGTCTTTTTCGTTTTCATTTTAATTAAGGGAAAGAATGAGCAGTCTTAAAGAAGAAAATGAAAATGCAAATAGGATGATTGAATACTAATTTGATTTATGAGTCAAATAATGCAGCCACATTCTTAAAATGAAAATGCATTTCTGGAAATGCATTTTCATTTGAATTTTGGTCACGATTTGCTTCCATAGAGATCATCCTAGAAGACATCGTGTACCATTTCGCTCACCTGGAAAAGCCGGCTGTGGTCGGTTTAGCGCCTAGCTTCAGAGCTGTCACACCGGAACCGGTAAGTAACTTATATAGCTCAGCTAGTCCAACTACCGGTACTGCTGTAACTACTGTGTTCAAGCTAACCAGTACGAAACACATAAAGAGAGTGGCCTAGCGATAGGTCACGCTAGTAGCAGAGAATGTCTAATGTCGTTTCATGACACTATTCAATGATTCTACAGGTTACTCTCCATGGTTTACGGGTGAGATAACTGAGTAGATGTACACTTGTGTCAGACCATTGGGCCTTGGTTTACTTTACATGGCTATGACGGCTGTTACTAAAGAACAAAGGGTGATCTGTGAAAAGGGAGGAGAATCTGTCTAAGTCATAAAAACAACTCCAGATGGTTGTTGAACACGGTCTGTTAAAACTTTTGTGACACCGTAGAAACAAAACTTCCTTTTTCAGAACAAATGTGGGATGAGGTTGACTGTCAATATTCAAATTTAAAAAATAATATTGCACCGAAACAACCACTGAATGAGACACCTCCCATTTCCACCTTTATCTGAAGCTCTCACTTCCTCCATCATATAGAGATCTACAGCCCTGAAGCACCAGCACAGAGGCTGTTCCTCGTTCTGGTAACAAAGCTCTAGCTACACTCAACACCCAAATCAGGTAGGCCTCTGCATCCCTCTCCAAGGATTTTGTGCACCACACACACACACACACACACACACACGCACACTTTATAGTCCATAATTAGTTCCAGCATATGTAGTGATGCTATAATTGGCTTTTGTTGTGTATGTAACACTAGTGTAGTTTCTAATTATATTTAAGTAGACAACTGGAATGGCACACGGCACCTCCGAAACACCGGTGATTTATGATGTCACTGTTGTACACTTTAGGTACCAATACAGAGTGCAGCACCAAGAGAGGAACCTAGTGACATTTCAGCCCTTATATACCTCATGCAATAACCAATAGGAAAAAAAAAAACGATTCAGTACCAATCACAGTGATCTGTACACATTAAATTCTGTGTGTTTGGAACACAACAGCTTTCTAAAACATGCACAGTTAAAGAGAGTATGTTTACACCAGTATGTTTGTGTGATGGATGGAAAAAGAGGAGTAATTTGTAGTTGATGGGTGTTTGTATCTGGTTTATCTGGTCCTTGATAACATTAAGCACAACTCGGTCCAGTGTAATTACATTAGGAGGGTGGTCAGAGGGGTCTTGTGATGCTTGGTGGCAACAAAGACTGTGCTCGGTTGAAGGGACTCTGGTAAGTCGATGCTTAGGCGCGGCTCCAGGTTTGGGGAACTAAGGTCTGTCAATGGAGGTAAACTGAAATATTAGGTATTTTTACATCGTCCAGAACACATAATTTGAAAAATAAAATCATGTTTCTGTAAGTAAAAGACTTGTATGTTAGAACTGCATATATACTGATTGTATTGATATAGTTTGACGAGGAGAAATCAAACGTGTTGCAAACTAGTACTGATATGCATGTTTCAGAATCCAAAAGTAATTCAGTCAAGACAATCACGTATTAGATTTGAGCATTTATTGATACTATGACATGGAAATGGTTTGACTTTGGCAGAGTGGATGATCTAAGGGAAGCACTCCCTGCCTCCTTGATGCTACGCATGCATACATGACTTATGAGGCAGGGAGCAATAGAGATCCCCCTGGTGGATAAAACATAGAACATATAGACAGCATGCGGGAGAAGGGAATGGTGGAGGGTGGCAGCAGCACAGATCATACAACAACCGGGGTGAGTGTGTGCGTGTGTGTGCGTATCCGCGTGTGCTTTTAAGGCCGTCTTATTGGACGTGGCCCAATGGGCTTGCGTTGCTTCCACAGGTGTGGTAATGAGCGCATGATGCACGCTGCCCGATTGCCATGCCTGAACTAGCTTCACTCATGAGTTGTGAAAACGGCTCTTCTCCTTTTTCATTCTGTCTGAATTATCTTTCCTTCTTGTATTCTTGGGTCTGTTTATTTCCTCAAGACACATCTCTGTAGGGATTGTATCAGAAAGTTAGGACTATAGAGCTGAGACCTGAGTCTAGGTTTGTGTGGTCGTACTACTGTGTTTTGTACCATGTACAATAATTATGCTTCACTTTTTTCCACATCTTTCATTTTCACAATGATATGATGATAAATACTCACGTGTTACCCACCCTTTCCTACCCACTCCAGAATGGGATCTCCTGGAGTGCAGGTTGTGTGCGTGGCCCTTGGGATCATGGGTCTTGTTGGCACCATTGTGTGCTGTGCTATTCCAAGATGGAAAGTGTCGTCATTTGTTGGATCCAACATCGTAACTGCCCAGGTAACAAACAGTTCACTAAATATCAACCGTTGTACAGTCGTGTGGACAAATGCAAAGGTTTGGAAAATGCATATTGACGCAAGTCTTTCTCCACAGAGCACTGAGGACGGACGGACTCACATTGTGATCCGGGACTTCTATAACCCCCTGGTGCCGCAGAAGAAGGAGCTGGGCGCCTGCATCTTCGTGGGGTGGGCTGGAGGGGTGCTGCTGGTGCTGGGTGGAGGTCTTCTATGCTGCTTCAGCCGAAACACCTCCAGCAGCTCTGGGGGAGCTGCCAAGTACTACACATCACATTCCAAAGTGTTATAAATCCAGAGTAGTGATGACCAGAGTACAGTTTTATACTCTTTGGTGTAGAATTAGTCAATAAACACTTCTCAGATTGGAATAAAGCATCTCTGTGGTGTTGTTTCTTTGTACAGTGTTGCTGTAGGGTTGTTATGATGTTAATATTAAAACAGCCGACACGCACACGCACACACCTCTAGGCAGGGTTGGATTATTGACATCTTCCTGGGTTGCAGAGAGGCCAGCACCACAACAAATAAGCTCCTTTTGTCACCTATGAAAGTAAAGAAACATAGTTGTTATAATCAGTAAAACAGGATGGATGCAAAGCACATTGCTGTAAGACCAAGTACACTATCATCAAACCTACCAGCACCAAACTGGAAACCTCCACACTGGACACATTTCATTTAATGATTTAAATGATTTAATTTAAATTAATTAATTATAACTTTCCTCCCTTCCTTGCTCCCTCTCTCTCTGACTGTTTGTTTTCTACATCTAAGTAAGTGTAAGAAATAGAGGGAGAAGGAGAGAGAAATGGAAAGAGGGAGAAAGTACAAAAGCAATGAGAGAAAGGGGGAGGTGAAAGAAAGAAAGAAAGAAAGAAAGAAAGAGAGAGAGAAAGAGAGGGAGAGAGAGTGAAACTAGAGTCAGTCAGCAGGGAGACAGAACCAAGCACACAGCCTGAACTAAAGTACATGCCTTCAAACATGGCACAGCCTAACTTCTAAAAAGTAATTTATTCTACAGACAGGAGGAGAACAAGATTGATGTTCATATTTCACCCATCAACGCTTTTCCATAATTCACAGCAGTGGTGCTTGGTGTCAGTAGGAACTTGACAAGCTCTGTCAGACAAAGTGGGAGGAGCTGACTTATTGATAACCAGATCAGACTGGTAAACATGTCCTGTGTGCGGGCACTGAGGCAGGGAGAGGGCCGCCAGGGGACTGGAAACTGGTTGGAATATCAAACACTCTGACATCACAGCTGCAGGTATAGATTCCTCCAGATCTGGAATCAGGGATCTGGGCCTGGTAGCTTGGTCTGGAATCTGGGTCTGGTATCTAGATCTGGGATCTGGGACTAGTAGTGAGGTCTGGGATCTGGGCTTGGTAGTTAGGTCTGGGATCTGGGCTTGGTAGTTAGGTCTGGGATCTGGGCCTGGGATTTGATAAAGGCACCTTGGATCTGATAAAGGCACATTCCAATTTAAAATAAAAATGTTGGGATTAAAGGGTATCACAAATGCAAATGGCCAGTTCCTGCCATTTTGCTTGGCCTGCTTAGCCCCCCAGGCCCCCAGGGCCAGAACAAATGAGGGAGACAGCTCTCCAGAAGCACGCTTGGAGATCGCTTCTGTACGACACAACCTGTTCAAACTCCAGGCTCACTAATTGGAGGTAGTTGCTCGTCTCCATTGACAAGCTCAGGTCCCCATGACGTGGTGGAGAGGCTTCGTCAGCTCCTGTTATCTGCTGCCACACTCCCCTGCTGCCTCAGCAGGATAACACAGGTAATTAAAAAGTAACAAACGCAAAGAAAAATTGTTTTAGTTTTCTTTCTTTTTTCCCCCCCATTGTTTCTAATGTACTGTACTTCTCAAAGTCCGACTGTTGGTCTTAAATTAATATGCGAATGCTAATCATATGCATCCAGGAAGGCCAAGGATGCTGTGTTAATATTTAATGAGTTTGCTGGCTCTTTCAAAACAAAAATTATTGATGGATTTTCTTCTCTTAATCCTCGGAATTGCAGAGAAGGAAGAGAGTGAAGAGAAGGTTAGAGGTGGAAGAGAGGGTGGGCCTGTTTCTGACTTCCGCCTGTCTATCAGCAGTCAGATTGGCATTTGAGTTTCATGACGAATTGCTTCTGCCAGCGTGTTTTTCCATGCCTGTCCTAAACATATGAATCATGTTTGAGAGTAATCAGAGATTTATTATGAGGTTATGTTCATCACAGGCAATGGATCAGCGATGACCTTTTATATGTTCTTTATCTTACTTTTCATTCGTATTTCGGCATTCCTGCTGTAACCTAAACTGTACTCTGACGATAGTCACGGGTCTGTGTTGTGGTATTCTTGTGAAGAATGAACACCTGTTGGGTGCATGTTATCTTTGTTTTCCATTCCTAGTAGAAAATTCTGTCTTCTCACCTTGATGCCTCAAAGAGTGTTTGCTAGCACGTCTGTGTCTCTAAACCGGTCATTTCTATGTTAAGGTATTTGTTAAACTCTTTCTCAAATCAGTTTGTTGTTTAGTATGTACAAACCCAGGACTGATAGCCACACCATTCTAGTGGAGACAGACAGAATCTTCTCCCACGCACCAAAATATACCAGTCAGCAATTGTGACACTGTGTGTGTGTTTGTTTAGCGTTTCCTTGACATGCCTAGAGCCAGCCCGGGGCTCTTGCCTACCTTGGCCACCTCCTCGCCAGCCATCTGTGGACTTGCCGTCCATTTTGTAAAGAATCTCGGCGTGGAACTTGTGAACGGTTTTCACGGAGACACAAATCATAACAAAACTGCTGCCAGACGGGCTAGCCCCGCCCTGGCACCTCGCCCTCTCCATCCCAGGGAGATTTATACCCGTCACTTGTGTTTACTTGTCTCTATCATTCCTCCCTCTGTGCTGTCAGGGGTGATGAATCCGTCCCCCTGTGCAGACCACTCAGGCTGTTTGGCACAGGGTCCGTGTTCAGGCAGTGTGCACTCTGAGAGTACTTCACCACAATCTACGCTCTGTGCCAAGCTGATTTGTTCAGCACTAAATACTGTCTTTGGTTTGTACGGAGGTGTGTGTGTGTGTTTGTGAGTGAGTGTGTGTGTGTGTGTGTGTGTGGAGAATCTCTCCCCCGCAACATTGTGTAAAACATGTATTGAAATGATTAGTTATTCCTGAAACCTCCAACTTGAGGATGGAACTTTTCCAAGGAAGAACATGATAAGCATTGTTCCTCCGGCAGTAGCACAATGAAAACCAGAGTGGTGATGATAACAATGAAGGTGTTAAGACAAAGCGTCCATCAGTCTGCCTCTTCCAGGCTGGTTCCACACACCCATTCAGATGGGATGTGAACAGCCATTGTCTTTTCCCTTTTCTTTCCCTGTCTTAATTAAACTGCTTGTCTCAGTCCTTCCAGGGAATCGCCGTCTGTCTCCATGCTGAGTACGTTTGGTCAGTTCATCAATGTTGTTTTTATTTAGTTCAATGAATCTGTCGAATTTGAAGTAGCAGGGAATTGGACACAGAGTTTGCTACTGGTGCAGTTTGTGTGTGTGTGTGTGTGTGTGTGCTCACGTGAAAGTACATTACTAACCACAGAGAGTGAGATTTAAAAAGAATGAAAGAGAGCATATTGGAAAAGTGTGACAAGAGGACAAGCACGATCTGCTATTCAGTATGAAGTGGTTCCATATCGTCTCCTTGTCAATAATTCATCCTGGTTTGTGTGGTAAAGCAGCTGGTTTCCTCCAGAGAGGAGAGGACTCAGGGAAGCTGTCAAAATCCACATCTCTTTACTCCTTCTTCTCTCTCTCCTTTCTCTCGTCCCTCCTCATGCTTCTCCTCTTTCTTCTCTCTCCTCACGCCTTTCATCCCTCCTCCCTCCCTCCTCCCTCTATCTTCTGTCCTCACTGCTCCCTCTTGTTCTCTCTGATCTCTTCTCTCTTCTTCTTACACCTCTTCTCCCTCTCATTCTGCTCCCTCCCTGTGATTCTCTCCTCTCACATCTCCTCTCTCTTCCCTCCTCTCTCCTCACTCCTGTCATCCCATACCTCCTTGCTCTCCTCCTCTTTCACCCTCCCTCTTCTCTCCATCCTCCTGTTGTCTTTGGTCTAGCTGTCTCTGAGCTCCATCTGTCTCTGTGTCAGGCAGACTGAACATGCATGGTGAAGGATAGGGAGATGGAGGGATGGAAGGATGGAGGGATGGATGACAGACATTCAGAAATAGCCTGTCACATAAATACCTGAACACTCTCTGTGGGAGAAAATGATAGATGGAGGCAGGGAAGGAGGGAGAGGCAACAATGGTCCGATATGTAAGTACTTCCAAATCACCAAGTGGGATTAAGTTGAGTGATCGATGTGAGGCAGGGATGAAAGCTGGGAGGAGAGGGTGAGGCAGCAAACCTGATCCAGTATGCATGTGTCCATCAGCTACAGGGTCAGAGTGAGAATGGATGAAGTGATGAAGGGATGAATAGATAATTGAATAGAAGGATGGACCCGCATGCACACCCACAGACGTCCTCATAGATAAGCAGGAGTGCCATGTGTCCGATATCAGGATGAAGACGGTCACAGTCTGAGGATCTGGGTGGGTCTGGCTCTGTGTACAAATATGTGTGTGTGTGTCAGCAAGCGTATGTGTGCATACATGTGTGTGTGTCTCTGGGTGTGTTTGCGAATACATGCAAGCATGTGTGTGTGTTTGTTTGTATGTGTCTGCGTGCGTGTGTGTGCATGTTTGTGTGTGCACATGTGTGTGTGTGTGTGTGTGTGTGTGTAAGTGCTTCATTGCTCGTCCGTGCGTGCCAACATGCCTATGCCCAGTCATGTCTGTGTGTGTGTGTTTGTATGTGTCTGCAAGTGTGTGTGTGTGTTTTCTTTGCTCCATCCCCAGCCCCCGGCACCGTGTTATTGATAAGCTGCTGTCCCCCTCATCTCTCAGCCTCTCTCCCGACCTTGTCGGTCTCCCAGCAGGTTTGATAATGATGTTTAACTGGTCCCAGGACTCGTATTAACCTGGGGGAGACAGGTGTTTGAACAGAGCCCCTCATCCACACACACTCTCGCACACAGGTTCACACACAAACACACACACTAAGATAAACACTAAAGCACGCTTGCACACACACACACGCACACACAAACCAAACCTCTTTACCCTTCAACTGTTGTCATTATTGTTCTTCTGTTCTTTCTGTGAGAGAAAGAGAGAGAGAGAGAGAGAGAGAGAGAGAGAGAGAGAGAGAGAGAGAGAGAGAGAGAAAGACAGAGAGAGAGAGAGAGAGAGAGAGAGAGAGAGAGAGAGAGAGAGAGAGAGAGAGAAATACCAGAGCAGAGGGCTGTGGAAGTCAATCACAAACACTTGTATTATCTTGTGTTCCAGGTGAAGAGGGTGATCACGTATGAGGAGGAGGAGAGAGAGAGATGAAGAGATGATCTGGATGTGTCTGGCCTGTTTCCGCCTGCTAGCACAGACGAGGAGGACCATTAATCACCTGCGTCTAGGAGACGAGAGAGGCCAAAATTAAATCGGATGCCAAATATAGACTCTGGCGCTACTGTAATACTGAGTGGCTGCCCCCCCTCCCCACCACGCCCCTCACTACCCCCCTCCACCCAAACCCCCCCTTCCCCAGCACCACCCTGTCCCCCTTCTCAGGAATACCCTGGCCCAATTTACAACTCCCCCCTCTAGGCTTCTTCCTCTTCTCTCTTTCGCTCCATCTCTCTCCTTCCTTCCTCCTGCTCTCTCTTTCTCCTTCATCCCAGCTTCATTTACTCTCCTGGCCTGCTTCTGTGAGGGGAGTTTTCCTGGATGAGGTCATCTTCCCTGGACAGCCCCGCAGAAACAAAGGACTTGTGCTTTTACTTTAAGGTTACAGCAAGGGTATTCATCCTGGAGACCTGGGTTCGATCCCACTTTATCCTTGTTCAGACGAACAGTGAGGACCCCCACACAAGACAACCACACACTCACACACTCTCTCTCTTTCTCTCTCTCTCTCTCTCTCTCTCTCTCTCTCTCTCTCTCGTTCTCTCTCTCTCTCACACACACACACACACACAAAGGAAAGGAAGGAAGCAAGGAGGGCAGGAAGGATGAAGGGAGAAAGGATGGAAGGGTTGAAAAGCTAGTAATACTGTTAAGGAGAGGGGCCAGGAGATAACACTGTGAAAGAAAGAGAGAGACTGAGAGACCCCCCCGACCCATACACATCCCCCCCACACACACACTGGTTGGCTGGCTCTGTCTGTCTGTCTGTCTGTCTGTCTGTCTGTCTGTCTGTCTGTCTGTCTGTCTGTCTGTCTGTCTGTCTGTCTGTCTGCCAACACGTCTGTCTGGATGTTTATCCCTGTGGACAGAGAGGGCATTCATGTGGTCAGGCACCTCTCCTACATGCACGTGGAATGAAACAGCGGGACGCTGAGACTAAGTAAGTATCAGTAAGTAACTGTTGCTCAGCCAGGATGACGATCTGAGAACTACAGGTGACTAATCGCACCCCATCAGTCAACCTGGACCTCAAAGAACAGAGTTGTCAAAAAAACCCGACTAGATGAACAGGAATTCAAGTTGATGTCAGAATAACAGATATGTTTTTAACTAGCCTATTTGGGAAGTGTTTCTGTTGACGCCTGATGGGAAAAACAATATGTTTATACGCGTGTGACTAAAACAGAGATCTGTTATTGATGGTCTAGTTATATCATCTGGGCCAGGCCTTCGTGGTGCTGGGTTGCGGCTAAGAGCTCTGTTGAGTACATAACAAAAGAGACTGAGACAAGCTCATACATAACCTCAGACAAGATGACTAACAAGGGATAAATTACATTTTCGCAGATACAAAAACTGATTGATCACCACTGTCTCCAAACAGTAAATTACAGCGCCCTAACTACTGTATAGATGTACTTCAGTAAGGAAGCATACTTTGAAATAAACTTTGTTGAAGACTCACAGCAGTCAGGGTGGATGGTGTTTCTGAATGGTTGTGTGGATGGTGATTCTGCATGGCTGTGTGGATGGTGTTTCTGCATGGCTGTGTGGATGGTGTTTCTGAATGGTGGTGTGGATGGTGTTTCTGAATGGCTGTGTGGATGGCGTTTCTGCATGGCTGTGTGGATGGTGTTTCTGAATGGCTGTGTGGATGGTGTTATGGAAGAATTCGAGTGGCACTGTGTAGATCTGAATAGTCAAGGGATATGGTTTTAATACAATTTATTAGACTATACAATTACATATATGTTTAAACAAAGCTTTGCTGATCAGTCTCAACGAAGGAGGTGCCATCCACACAGATCATTCGTAGGAGTGATAAAGGACAATAAGGAAAGCGCTCCCTTATATGAACAGAGAACAGATGTTTATCATCACCATGATTGGTCAGTATTGGTCAGTGACCTGTTAAGACAATAGAAACCCCCAGGCCAGTGTCCCATGTAAACAGGACACTGGCCTTATCTCCTGAGGCCAAGGTTCAGGAGGGCAGAGGTAACCTGCTGACCACTCACCCAAACCTTAGTGCCTCAAGAAACCGTTGATTAGATCAGTCCCAAATACCTTAAGACAATCTGAGTGTCCCTTCCACAGAGCAAACCACATCACAGAACCTCAGTTTCTGTCTATAACAAAGGAACTTAAAGAAACCCAGATATTGTAACTATGTCAAAAATTGCCATCACAATGGTGTTTCTGCATGGCTGCCTGGATGGTGTTTCTGAATGGGTTGGTGAGAATTATTACAGGGTGTGTAGCTCCACGTGTGTGAATGTGTGTGTGTGTGTGTCTGCAGAGCTGGTCATGCTGTGCTGAGCCCTGGAAGTAAATACTGTGCACTGCTTCACTGCTTGTTTGTGTTTAAATTGCAGTGATTTATCTGGGTTTGTGTGTGGGCAAGTGATTATATGTTAGTACTCTTTTGACAAAAGAGAGAGAGATGGACTGTAAGAAAGAGAGGTTGTGAGAGGGATGGTGGGAGAGAGAGAGACAGACAGAAAGTAAGAGAGACAGATGGTGATAGAAGAAAATAAGGAGAGAGACTGAATGTTAAAGAGAGCTTGAGACAGAGGTACTGAGAGAAAGAGAGATTGTGACAGAGAACATCTGTTTGCTAGTGCACTCCTTTCTTCTTAAAAGCAGAAGAATGAAAGGAGACAGAGTACAGAGGGGTGAGGGTTAAAAGAGGAGGGGAGATGTTCCCGGCTGGGCTGGCTGCTGTCTGGAAGAATAGGGAGGAGGAGGAGGAGAAGAGGAGGAGGAGAAGAGGAGGAGGAGAAGAGGAGGAGGAGAAGAGGGGGAGGAGGAGAAGAGGAGGAGGAGAAGAGGGGGAGGAGGAGAAGAGGAGGAGGAGAAGAGGGGGAGGAGGAGGAGAAGAGGAGGAGGAGAAGAGGGGGAGGAGGAGAAGAGGAGGAGGAGAAGAGAGGGAGGAGGAGAAGAGGGGGAGGAGGAGAAAAGGGGGAGGAGAAGAGGAGGAGGAGGAGAAGAGGAGGAGGAGGAGAAGAGGAGGAGGAGAAGAGGGGGAGGAGGAGAAAAGGGGGAGGAGAAGAGAGGGAGGAGGAGAAGAGGAGGAGGAGGAGAAGAGGAGGAGGAGAAGAGGAGGAGGAGGAGAAGAGGAGGAGGAGGAGAAGAGGGGGAGGAGGAGAAGAGGGGGAGGAGGAGAAGAGAAGGAGGAGAAGAGGAGGAGGAGGAGAAGAGGAGGAGGAGAAGAGGGGGAGGAGGAGAAGAGGAGGAGGAGAAGAGGAGGAGGAGGAGAAGAGGAGGAGGAGGAGAAGAGGGGGAGGAGGAGAAGAGGAGGAGGAGAAGAGGAGGAGGAGGAGAAGAGGAGGAGGAGAAGAGAGGGAGGAGGAGAAGAGGAGGAGGAGGAGAAGAGGAGGAGGAGAAGAGGAGGAGGAGGAGAAGAGGGGGAGGAGGAGAAGAGGGGGAGGAGGAGAAGAGGAGGAGGAGAAGAGGAGGAGGAGGAGAAGAGGAGGAGGAGAAGAGGGGGAGGAGGAGAAGAGGAGGAGGAGAAGAGGAGGAGAAGGAGAAGAGGAGGAGGAGGAGAAGAGGGGGAGGAGGAGAAGAGGGGGAGGAGGAGAAGAGGAGGAGGAGAAGAGGAGGAGGAGGAGAAGAGGAGGAGGAGAAGAGGGGGAGGAGGAGAAGAGGAGGAGGAGGAGAAGAGGAGGAGGAGAAGAGGAGGAGGAGGAGAAGAGGGGGAGGAGGAGAAGAGGGGGAGGAGGAGAAGAGGAGGAGGAGGAGAAGAGGGGGAGGAGGAGAAGAGGAGGAGGAGGAGAAGAGGAGGAGGAGGAGAGGAAGAGTGGGGTCTGTATGATGCTGCTCATTCTCTAGACAGGCTCAGTCTCTGTCTGGCTGTTCTCCAGAGGAGGGATCTTTGACTTCCTCCCCTGCAGAAGAATCCCTTCCCTCTGACCTACGCTATTACAAAGGCCCACCACACAAGAAGAGAGGGGGCCCTCTGGGGTTTCCCTCTGACAGGCGCAGGGGTCTGACTGACCAGACTCCCAGAGTTCTGGGAGCTTCCTGTCTGACGAGATGGATGAGAGGTCACAGCGGGGTCGTAGTGTGGTGGCAGGCGGACGCCTCACTCTCCTGGTGGTGGCTCCACTGCTTCTTCACTCGCCCTCTTCATCGCCTCACCCAGTCAACCTATTCCTGCTCTCCTTTCTGTTTTGGCTTTGTTTGGACTGTTACAGTGTGAAATGACAGGGCATGGAGGAGAGAGAGAGATGGGAGCACATGCTGGAATTGGCCCATGCGTGGCACACATTCTAAACTGGTGAGCCACCGGGAATTTGTCCCTACTCCTCCCCAGCCCCAGCCTCAACTTCAACCCCTAGCCCCTAGCCCCTAGCCCCTAGCCCCTAGCCCCTAGCCCCTAGCCCCTAGCCCCTAGCCCCTAGCCCCTAGCCCCTAGCCCCAAGCCCCTAGCCCCTAGCCCCCAGCCCCTAGCCCCTAGCCCCTAGCCCCTAGCCCCTAGCCCCAGCCCCAGTCTCGACCCCAGTCTCAACCCCAGCCTCATCTCATAAAAGAGAATACAAACATTAAGACATTGCCTCACTCTCTTTGTTAAAGATTCATGATTGATTTCACAACTTTCTCACTCCTCTCATCTCACTGGATGAAGGGAGGAGAAGACTGCTGTTAACAAGCATGCAACCTCCTTCTCTGGCAGTCCTGAGGAGAAGAAGAGGAAGGAGGGGAGAGGGTACACACGTGTGTGTGTGTGTGTGTGTGAGTGTGTGTGTGTGCGTGCGTGTGTGTGTGTGTTATCAGTGGGGACTTTAGTTGCCAGGCTGGTGTTGCTGTGCCCCTTGCTGACACTGGACTGGGGGGAAATGATGAACTGGGTCACATCTGTGCTGCCCAGACACACACACACACACACACGGGCACATGCAAATGCACGCACTTTCATCACATACACACATGTCCACACACACATACACACGCTCTCAAACACACACACGGTACATCATCCCTGCCACCATGGGAGTAGAGTCTCTTCACCTCCACTTACACACCCTGACAACATGAGGCATTTTCCACTAGAAGGCTTTAAAATCATATTACATCGTATCAGTAGCTAACTTTAGTAACAAAAAGATAAATGTTCCCCTGATCCAGCAGCCATCTTGGCAGAAGCCCACTTCCTGTTGGGAGAGGCCGAGAGGTACTTAACTTCCTGCAGCGCGAGAACAGATGAGTCCTGGCAGTTGCGATGTAAGTGTTAGTGCTGCCCCACCTGTGCCTGTACTGCCCCTCCAGTGCCTGTACTGCCCCTCCAGTGCCTGTACTGCCCCTCCTGTGCCTGTACTGCCCCTCCAGTGCCTGTACTGCCCCTCTAGTTCCTGTACTGCCCCTCCTGTGCCTGTACTGCCCCTCCAGTGCCTGTACTGCCCCTCTAGTTCCTGTACTGCCCCTCCTGTGCCTGTACTGCCCCTCCTGTGCCTGTACTGCCCCTCTAGTTCCTGTACTGCCCCTCCTGTGCCTGTACTGCCCCTCCTGTGCCTGTACTGCCCCTCTAGTGCCTGTACTGCCCCTCTAGTGCCTGTACTGCCCCTCCTGTGCCTGTACTGCCCCTCCTGTGCCTGTACTGCCCCTTCTGTGTCTGTGCTGTCCCTCCTGTGCCAGTACTGCCCTTCCAGTGCCTGTACTGCCCCTCCTGTTACTGTACTGCCCCTCCTGTGCCTGTTTGGAAGAGCAGATGTGGGCTGAGATTCAAAAGTCATACAGTACGTATTGTGTATATACGTTATACATTATAAATAATCGATTTGTGTAGGTAGAATCTGTTCATGTCTCTATTGATATACAGCTCGACGCTCTTAGCTGTTGTTTTACTTAATTTCACCCAATCGATTCAATCAGACTTATTAAATCAAACCAAACTGAATTTCCTTCAGACATTTAAGATGTTTAGCGTTGATGTCATTCTCCAACACACCAACCTGTGCCAGGCCTGTAGTCTGGTTAGCTGTGACCCCGTTAGACAGCTTGGAAGATTTCCTGTAATCATCCAGACTAGTCATTAGGTACACATTCTTAAATCTAATTAGATCATACTTTCCTTTTTGTGTTTTAGTGAAGCAATGCCCCAATTCCTCATATTATCTGAACTAGCCAGTATCACATATAGTTGTCTGTACCAGTTTGAACCAGTCAGTAGCAGTCTGTTCTAGTCTATAACTGTCTGTTCTAGCCTACACCGGTCTGAACCGGTCTGTACCAACCTGTCTCTACCAGTCAGCACCAGTCTGCAGACTTCAACTTGGCTAGAGATAGTAACCGCACGCCCTAGAGAGGCTGAGTGTCTGCCTGCCTGCAGGAGAGCCGACTTGAGCAGGTTACACCAGCACAGGGATAGGTTTCATACAGAAGGAACCAGATCCTTGTGATCCACCAGCATGAGCACATAGCAGTGTAACACTGGAGCCCCTTAAAACCTCGATTGATCTTTTAGAATCGCATACAACCCTATTGTTGTTATATTATGCTGCTACGTCTTTGAGCTTGAACAAACCTTTTACAGTATATATATATAAATTCAACATTTCAAAGTGGGTTCAGTCTGCCAGAGTGCACTTGGGAAATTGGTGACAAGAAAAGTATTTTATACATCTCTTTGCTCATGGCTGTTCTTTGATTTGCCTGTCCATAGTTGAATAGTTCCAGACAGACAGGACTCCCAATGAGTTTAATAATAACTGCGGTAGATACCCATCTGAATATTAAATTAGACAGAAATTCTATTAGAGACAAATGAACCTGCCTTTTTTTTCTTTCCTTTTACAAAGCAGCAAATTAGCTTCCCTGGTCAGTTCTCTCTTTTGGTATTTCACGCTCTGTCTCAAATTTTTCTTTCACCTCTTCCATTTTCTATTATCTCCTCATTTGAAAGTCTTTCCACCCCTCTCTCTTTCTCTCTGTTTACTCTGCCTCTCTCTGTCTCTCGCCATCCCCGTCTCCCTCTCCCTCCCTCCTCTCTCCTCCCTCCTCCCTCCCTCCTCTCTCTCTCTCTTTTTCATCCAAGGCACACAGCGGCTTTCATCCACTCTGACAGAGCTTGGTATGAAAGCCAGCCTAACATCTGTTACTGTAAACTTTCTACCTGCGACCTTCCGGTAACACACACAGTCTGACTCATGGACAGAGACAATCTTACACTGCTGCTGTCACCTGGTCAGGATACCACACACATAAGCAAGCACAGTCTTGTGTTGTTTCTGTCTGTCTGTCTGTCTGTCTATCTGTGTGTCTGTCTGTCTGTCTGTCTGTCTGTCTGTCTGTCTGTCTGTGTCTGTCTGTCTGTCTGTCTGTCTGTCTGTCTGTCTGTCTGTCTGTCTGTCTGTCTGTGTCTGTCTGTCTGTCTGTCTGTCTGTCTGTCTGTTTGTCTGTTTGTCTGACCGTCTGTCCAGGCAGACGTGCATCTTCTTAGCACATCTACTGTTTATTTATCTTCCAACAGTCTTCTTTTCCCTTCTCTTTTATCTTGTGTGTTCTCCATGGACAAGCAATTATGAGGCAAAAAACACGCTGTCTCCAACCTCTATGAGATTTCAGCATCGCCACAAGACACAACTCCACAGAATTGCAATTCAATTTAAAAACAATAACTTGAGATTTGAGAAGGCTTTGGTAAGTTCTGCAGAGGAGGGGATACAATTCAATTGAGATCTCTCCAGAAAACGTTTTTCCTTCCCTCCTTTAACTTCCTCTTTCCCCTTTTCTTCCTCACCTCTCTGATGCAGATTTGATAATGTTGGGTGTTTGTGTGTTGTATGCTTGTGTGTATTCTGTACTGAATCTTTGCTGATCTGAATGGGGTTACTTCTGTAACTGTGATGGTACAAGTACCCCCAGAGATCAAGAGAGTGCCCTATTCTATTAGACTCAACTCAGCTCTGCTCGACACAACTCTATTATACTCAGCTTTACTCTTCTCATGCACCTCCATGGCACGGACACACACACACTCACACACGCTCCCTCGGGGAGCTGTCTCACAGCAGATTGGAACAGATTTCTTCCTCTCCGGCTCTTTGTTACCCAGCTTAGCGGCATTGACGGCCCTCCACCCGGTTCTGGGAGGTGCTGGGGAGGGGCTTGTATTGATTGGCTGTTGCAGACAGAGAAAGCCATGTGTGAGAGAGTGATTGTGAGAAAAAAGCGTTTGTGTGTGTGGTTGTATGTCAGTGTGTGTGCGTGTGTGTGTGTCAGGTAGACCGTGGTCTTTATCCAGACTCCAGGCTGTGTTCACTGGTGCATCAGTGAATCAAGCTGCTTGGACCGATAAACAAAAACACCAACACTAACACAACACTAACACAACACTAACACAACACTGACACAACACTAACACAACACTAACACAGTACCTCAAACAGCAGCAGGAAGTGGAGGTAGTCTGGGCTGAAGTCTTTGCACATGTCCAATTCATATTACTCAATTTTTTCCATATCTCGGCCGTCTGGAATCCTCAGACATCTGTGGGTTTTATAACACATGTTGTAAAATGGACTGTACATCAAATTTGAAAGTGACAAATAAACTTTTATTTGACTCAGTGCAGTGATGATGCAGTAAAAAGTGTTCGCCTTTACTAACACAGGCACACACACACACACACACTAAGAATCTTTCACACACTAACAAACACACTCACAGACACACTCTCTCTCACACACACACACACACACACTCTCTTAAACACACACCCTCCATCTTCCAGGCTGTTCTCTATGCACCCCGTCCTCCTGATAGTACAACCAGCCTCTCCACTAAGCGGAGCAGCCTTGAAACGCTACTACAGAAAACACTCCGGCTGATAAACCAGATACACGCTTGGTACTCCTGGGTGCTCTGCCAGCCACCTCTTCTAAACATTGATTTCAGGACCCTGGACAGGGAACCTGGGTCACCTAGGCCAAACATCTCCATTCTGTTATGTCAAGAAGCTGGAGGGAGGCTTTTATTTGACTGTGAAAGAGAAGAGGGAGTTGTAGTGTGTGTGTGTGTGTGTTTGAGCTGGTGAGGATGTGCTCTGTTTTTGAGGGCATTTCAACAGCATAACCAGTCTGAGGGGCACAGAGGCTTCAGTGGACAGATACGAGGGGGAGAGAGAGAGAGAGGGATAAAGAGAGAGGGATAAAGAGAGAGGGAGGGAGAGAGAGATGGAGGGAGAGAGACAGGATAGAGAGAGAGAGAGAGAGAGAGAGAGAGAGAGAGAGGGGGGGGGGGGGGGACTACTAAAGCTGTGTTCTCATTTCCATTGACCTGGCTGGTGCTCTTGTCTCTGGATGTTTTAGAAAGCAGACACAGGCCGTACCCTCCTCTCTATCTCTCACTTACGTCTCTCTACCCTCTCTATCTCTCACTTATGTCTCTCTACCCTCTCTCTCTCTCACTTATGTCTCTACCCTCTCTTTCTCTCACTTATGTCTCTCTACCCTCTCTCTCTCTCACTTATGTCTCTCTACCCTCTCTCTCTCTCACTTATGTCTCTCTACCCTCTCTCTCTCTCACTTATGTCTCTCTACCCTCTCTATCTCACCACCCCTTCCATCCCCCCGCCATCTCTATATTCCCCTCACTTCCAATCTCCATCTCTCTCATTTAGTCTCCATCACTCTACCTTTCTCTCTATACCTCTCTGGATCCCTCCCTCTCTCTCTTTCCCTTCCTTCTGGCTCACCGTGATTCAGGAGTGAGATCTCTGAGCTCAGCTAAACCTGCTGGTGTGTGTTGTTGTCTGGGTTTATAACCTGCCGAGACTCGCTCAGGGTAAGTTGACTCCACGTTGTACCCTCTTGTAGGAGGGTATTTCTGGACAGGCTTGTGAGACGTCCCACACGCTGTCTCTGGCGCGGGGTTCTGCGTGTGTCTGGAACGTGCTCTGAAGAGGTGTGTTAGGGTAGAACCAAAGAGGAACAAGACCCAGAACAGAGACAGAAGCAGTATGCCCTTCAGCAAGAGAACTGGGTCAGACATTTTCGTTGATGCTGTGAGCGAAGCCAAATCAAGAACATGGAACCGCGTTCCTGGTGGACTCCCACAGAAAACCTCTGGTTCAGACCCACAGGAAGATGAGTGTGTTAGCTTGTACTTGCCCCTTACGAGGAAATATGGCTTCATTATTCTATAGCTTGTGTCTGTCATGGCCTGTCATTATCTGCTTCTGCGACAGTTGTGTTCTGCTGAGGCCAGCTCTCTCTCTCCCTCTCCCTCTCTCTCTCTCTCTCTCTCTCTCTCTCTCTCTCTCTCTTCTCTCTCTCTCTCTCTCTCTCTCTCTCTCTCTCTCTCTCTCTCTCTCTAAGCTGTTAACTCTAATGAAGCGTCTCCTCTGTCTATCTTCCCTGCCATTCAGTGTGTCATTCTGAATGATGAGGGGCTGGGGACAGGGCGGTGGGGGGGGGGGAGTGTGGGGGGAGGAGGGGGTCAGGGGGAGGAGGAGGGGGTGGGAAAAAGGTCATTTGTAAATGCTACCAGCCGTAACGACCAGAATGGTGAGGTATTCATCGAACACGGACTGCTCGCTCTCTATCTTCCGGTCTCCCTCTCTCTCTCTGTGCGGTGTATACAGGTGTGTTGGCCTGGTGTGGGGTGTGTACAGATCTGTTGGTCTTGTGTGGGGAGGTATGTCGGCCTGGTGTGGGGTATACAGGTTTGTTGGCCTGGTGTGGGGTATACAGGTTTGTTGGCCTGATGTTGGGTATATAGGTTTGTTGGCCTGGTGTTGGGTATGTACAGGTGTGTTGGCCTGGTGTTGGGTATGTACAGGTGTGTTGGCCTGGGGTTGGGAGGTATGTTGGCCTGGTGTGGGGTGTGTGTTGGCCTGGTGTTGGGTATGTACAGGTTTGTTGGCCTGGTGTTGGGTATGTACAGGTGTGTTGGCCTGGTGTTGGGTATGTACAGGTGTGTTGGCCTGGTGTTGGGTATGTACAGGTGTGTTGGCCTGGGGTTGGGAGGTATGTTGGCCTGGTGTGGGGTGTGTGTTGGCCTGGTGTGGGGTGTGTGTTGGCCTGGTGTGGGGTGTGTGTTGGCCTGGTGTGGGGCGTGTGTTGGCCTGGTGTGGGGTGTGTGTTGGCCTGGTGTTGGGTATATAGGCCACCGCTTGGCATCCTGCTCCAAAGGGATGTGGAGGCAGAGCCTGCTGCAGTGACTCTCATCACATATAGGTTACTGCAGCTCACAGGGCCCGCCGCATACAGCAAGTGTGTTTACTGCAAAATCATGCTGCAGTTTAGACACGGCTGACACTGAGCTAGCCCGTGAGGCTCTTGGTGTGCAGATGTGCAGCTGTTGCCGCGTGAATCCGATGTGTAAGAGTTTTGTCTTTACTTAGTGAAGACATACTGTATCATGTTGCGTTATTAGAGACGGGATACATTCATTGGGAGCCGCTGTGAAAGGAGTACACTGTGTTTTCACGGTTGTTGGACGCACGAACAACATAACATGAGAAATAGTATTACAGCACGGGAGGGTACATGACTTGACATGAATGAGTGAGCGCAGCTTTGTGCAGCAGAGCGCGCGTTTACAAAAGCAATGTCGCGCGCAGAGGAATAGAGCTAATGCAGTTGATGTCCAGATTATTGACTGAAGCCCTGCGGACATAACCGCGCGCACTGCCGTCACACACCGATTGGTAATTAACTGATGTACCCTACCTGTACCGGTGACGTAGGGGGCTCCGGTGCCGCGGGGTGTTGGGGAAGAGGAGGGGTGCTGGTGGTGAGGGGGGGACCAGCGACAGAGGCGGGTCGGAGCTGAGCGGGGTCTCGCGCCTCAGCTGAGGATCTTTGATTCAGTGGCAGAGCTCGAGACACCCCATTGCCGGACACCGCCAACGGGTGAGTGCGGCATTGGTCTCGCTGCTTCTTTGTACAGCGCTGCCTGCCTTTTTCAAAGTTTTGCGTTTAATTATTAAACAAGGTTTATTACAATTTTCTTTTTTGATGTAGCCTATATGTAGAGAGAGGTTGCGATTTTGCAGGTGAATTCTGTCTTCTGTGACTTTGCGTTTCTGGGAAATTCTGGCACACCTTATTTTACTTGCAAAGCGACTTTAATCTGATATCTTTATTACAGAAGTCTTACAGACTGAATATTTATTTATCTAACAGTGTGTAACTCCGTTCGAAGCATTTTCGCCGAGCTCGTGGGTTGCCATCCCAAGGTTCTGAAACGGTGTGCGCGAGCGTTCACCGGCTCTTTTTATGAGTGTTTCTCAATGATGCTCATTCATAAGTCCGCTGTGAGCAGCCGGCGGACAGCCGCGCAGTACGGGTTCATACATTCTCGTTTAAATTCAGAGGCATGTCGGTTGATCATTTCCATAGATGTCTTAGCCTTAGCCTTGGTCTTATACCTACTGAAAAAATGCTTTTTATTTTTGTATTCTTTATTCCCGCTGTCAAACTATGCAGTTAGTAACTTAATCTTTTCTCTCATATTTCTCCTCTATAGGAATACAGTTAGAGTTCAGATGAATAGGAACTAATGCGTAGAAGAGGAGGAGAAGTTTCATAGAATTCAAAGGCTACTACAATATCCCCTTCGGGGATCAATACAGATCCATCTATCCATCTAGTCTATCTGGCCTATTGTTGAATTGATGACCAGCCGGCGGGTTTTCACTCTCTCCGTTCTTCAACCAAACGACACTTTCTGTACCCCAAGATATCATATGACAACAATCAATCTAAAGCCAGCGGAAGATCCGAGGCAATGTGTGACACGCTCCTCCGGTTGCAATTGATTGGTGCAAGAGGCGCCTGTTATTCCACCGGAGCATGACACCGTTAACTGCAGACAGCCGGAGAGGGGCATCTGACATGAACTCCCGCGGACTGGTGCAACACTTGGCGAGGGATTCGACTCTTTAAAGCGGCGGCGGGGCTCTCATCCTACTCGGTTGTGAAGACAATTTAAGAAAGTGGGGGGGCAAACGATCATAGCAGAAAAGACGCGCCACCTCAAACCATGGGGATACAACATCTTTTACTGCTTCTGATTTACTTGGATCCACTGCACGTGCTGTCCCAGATTGCCAACAAGAAAAACAAAAACGTTCCCAAACGGCCTCAGAAGATGCGCGAGGCAAACAGTACAGCATTCCCGATAACGCTGGTGCCAAGAAGGATCACACAGGTCCAGGCACCCCTGCTCGGAGTCCACGAGACGTGCCTGGGCTACTACGACGTTAGCGGACAGTACGATAAAGAGTTCGCGTGCAACAACACCGATCACCGGTACTGCTGTGGAAGTTGTTTCCTTCGCTTTTGCTGCGCGGATAAAGTGAAACGTTTAGAGCAGAAAACATGTACGAATTACAACACCCCAGACTGGATAAAAACTCAGCCGCCGTCCCCAGCACCAACAGGTGACACCTATGACCCAGACCTAGACCAGACTAACACGACCGTGTACATCACGTGCGGCGTGATCGCGTTCATCATATTCCTCGGGATTTCAGCTAAAGTTGCCTATGATAAAGCCACCAAACCGCCGCAAGAAATGAACGTCCATAGGTGAGTCTGAGACCACAAGTTTGATTTCTCAGCTTGTTTATACATGCCTGTGTATATGTGGGAATGTGTGTGTGTGCGTGACTAAGCATGTGTCTGTGTGTCTGTGTCAGCACACGTACCTGTGTGTGCATGTGTGTGTGTGTGTGTATTCACATCACGTTGTGGATCACGCGAACACAATAGTGATGGTGTTCGACAGCACCCTAATTTTGGTAACATTAGCCATGATACATTCACAGGTGGTTTGTGAAACAGTATGGATGAAGAGAACACTCTGAACCCACCCTTAAACACCTCCCCTCTGTCTAACGGACCTCAGCTCTATTGAACCTCACAAATATCCTCTCCTCTGTCCAGCTAACCTCCCCTCTATCTCCCAAACCTCCCAGATACCCTGTCCTTTATCTAACAAAGATCCTCAATACCCTCTCCTCTATCCTCCAAACCTCCATGGCCATCTGCACTCCACTACTGAGTGATGGTCACAATCACCTCTCTTTCCAAACCACAGATCTGTACTTCAAACCCCAGTCCTTAAACCCATCCAGTCCACCCAGATGAATCTAGTGATGTCTGCCTGGTGGAGATCCAGCCCAGCTCACCATTAGACCAAATGTACATCCAGAGAGGTCAGAGGGTGACCCCAGGCCTAGTCAGGCTGGGCCTGCTTACAAGAGTTTTCACCCAGACCCAGTAGGCATGAGTATACAGTCCTAATGGTCCAATGTTCTAAGTATGTTAATAGTCCAAAGATTAAGGTTTAATGAGAAGAAATCCGCCCAGGTTCAATCTCCCGTTTGTAACACAGACCATGGTGTGCGTAGCGGCTCACACACAGTGGATCAGAAACAAACTCATCATGTCGGGTTGATGATGATTGAGTTCACCCACGACCAGGGAGAAAGTCTGTGTGGAGCAGGGGAACCAGAGCGAGAAGGTTTGTGTGGAGCAGGGGAGCCAGAGGGAGAAGGTTTGTGTGGAGCAGGGGAGCCAGAGCGAGAAGGTTTGTGTGGAGCAGGGGAGCCAGAGGGAGAAGGTTTGTGTGGAGCAGGGGAGCCAGAGGGAGAAGATTTGTGTGGAGCAGGGGAGCCAGAGGGGATTGATTAAGACCCATGCAGGAGGACATTGTTGATTGTCAGGATGGAGCCCTGTGGCTGTATTCCCTGCTGTTTTTAGAATGTCAAGGCAATGTTCTCCCTCTGCACCCTGCCTGTTTACTGGGTGTCAGATGCAATGCAGCCAAATCATCTAGATTTCCTACCTGGTTGTTTCGTGTTTCTGGGTGTAGTTTAAAATGTCCTGTTCCTTTACACTGACTTAACGAAATAAGATGTACTTCTGATCAGATTAGTTTTTTTGATATATTGACTATTCTTTTTGGACAAAAGCATCTTTTAAGTGAATACAAATATGAAAAATGTGTAAACTTATGAAACATAGTTGTCACTTTATTTTGTGTCAGGTTTTTGGCTTTGAGGGCGGTGTTTCGTTCAGTGTTGTCTAAAGGTACATGATGTTCATTTGGGCTGTGGGATGGGAGCTGATAGCTCTGGATACAGACTCGCTGTGGTGTGACGTACGTTTTAAAATGACCTGCTTCACTGCACTGTCTACTGGAACTCTGTTTCCTGAAGGGCTGTGAACACTATCGGTAATGTGGAGATTTATTACTGTAGGGCTGAATAAAAAGTCATGCAAAATCAAAGTGTGAGGTAGCGTTGACCTTATCAACAACATTCGATCAAATTCGCACTGACTTAGTGGATGGTCCAGAGATGTAGCCATGGATTTGTAGTCGTGGGGATGGATAGCTCAGTGGTGAATAGTTTTCATGCAGGTCTTGAGGCCCCAGGTTCAAATCCCGCCCCATCACCCCATCATCATAGATATAAGCATCCGTTAAATTAATATTTACCGTTACAGTATATACTGTATGTTTTCGTAGTATTATGGGCTGTTCCCAGGATGCACACTGTGTGCCTGCAGAAGGATCAGTTTTTGAAGGGTAAAATCTTCACGCTGACAACTTACTGACATAGATTTTTCCATGTAGACGACAAAAGCTACTCATTATACTTTTTCCATAACCTTGATAGGGTGAAAGACAGAATATAACAGATTGAAGGCATTGAAGCGTTGTTTGTGCGGTGGGACCCCTGCCGTGTGTACAACACGGTACTCATGTTCCACGCAGCTTCTGAAATGTCTGTCTTTCATCACACCACGCACAGCAAAACCTGGGGAGCTGCAGTTTCTTTGAGAGGAGAAGGAGGGGAAGTGGAGAAGAGATGTGAAAAGGAAAGTTAACGGGAGGCGACTGGAGATTTAGCATCCTGCTAATGCTCTCCTATCTTAGCCATGGGGCATGCTTTCAACTGCAGATGCTTAACGCCAGTACTTCAGCTGTGGCAGTGTCCACGGCAACAGCATCGCCATAGCTAGAGGCAGGGACAGAGGAGAGTGCTCTCAAGCACAGAGTCATCACACAAGTCTCAGACTACCAGGTTTAGTAGCTTCCTTTATGAGATATTTATTTTGGCCCAGTTGTGTTAGTGCTGTCAGCTGGAGAAGGTTGTCGGTTAGCTGCCTCTGTGAAGCCCTGCTGACAACCATCCTCTCTAAGCTGGGCAAGAACTCTGGATTAGCCAGACACTTTGCTGGAGGTTGCTGAAAAGTCAAGCTTTCCTGTTAACGTTTTGTTTTGGCCTCCATGAAATGGTTCAAAGCTGTTTCCACTGGTGTGAGAGAGAGAGGGAGGAGAATAGGAGGAGGAGGAGAGAGAGGGGAGGGGGGTTTGAAGAAGAGAAGAGGGGGGGGAATGAGGAGGAAGAAGAGAAATGAGGAGGTGGAATGCGGAGATGTTGGCCTATGTTTGTTACTGCTTCCGTGACCTTCACACAGGAGATCACAGAGATGTGGGGTGAAAGCTGAAGCCTGTGATTGGAGTGGTCGGTATTGATCACCCTCTACTGAGCAAACCTGGAGGCAATATAAGATGGATCTGTGGCCAGAGAGAGAGAGAGAGAGAGAGAGAGAGAAAGAGAGAGAGAGGGAGAGAGAGAGAGAGAGAGAGAGAGAGAGGGAGAGGGAGAGGGAGAGAGGGAGAGAGGGAAAAAGAGAGAGAGAAAGAGAAAGAGAAAGAGAGAGAGAGAGAGAGAGAGAGAGAGAGAGAGAGAGAGAGAGAGAGAGAGAGAGAGAGAGAGAGAGAGAGAGAGAGAGAGAGAGAGAGAGAAAGCTTTTTCTATGGGTTAGAACATTGAGTATAGCAAATGAGAGGTCGTGTACCGAACAATTGCTTCTCATAATGAATCCAATTCTTTTTAGCGGTTTGGAATCTGCCTCAGTAGTTTACAATCTATGCTTCAAAGTCAGTTTTCCAAAACATAAAAAGATGAATTAAATCTAATTTACACAAAACATATTTTACGCGTCTGAACTTCAAAGATTTTTCATTTAAATGTTTTGGTCACCAAACCCCATTTTAGGAAGCCGCTTGCCTGTATGTCTCTCTCCGCACGATGGAGCTTGCCTGTGTGTCTCTCTCCGCACGGTGGAACTGGCCGTCCTTTCACTGCCGAGCACGGCTCTACAGGCAACTGGGGCGACATAAAATCAGGTCGCCTCTCCTCTGTCTGCGAAACAGATCTGCTTAAAGTGCTCATCCTGAAAGAGAACGACTATTAATACAAAACTCCCAAAGTCACAGAGAGTTGGGGGAAAAGTGGCCTGTGGTTGCTTTAGGTTGACATTGACACAGTTAAGGATCCTTTGAGGAACCAAGAAGGCAAACAGCCTCAGGAAGTCACATCGATGATCCCAGGGCTGAGAAAGGAGGGGCGTCGTCGTCGTAGGCAGACATTGTGTTAACGCATCGGAGGTGGTTCGAAACCTCACTGTCTCGTGTTCATCCTTACTCAAGGCTTCAACATCTGAATATGAGCCTCCGATACAGAGAAAGAGAGGGGTGAGAGAGAGAAAGAGAGGGGAGAGAGAGAGAAAGAGAGGGGAGAAAGAAAGAAAAAAGGAGAAAAACATTAAGAGTGAAAGAGAAGAGGTGAAAGGGAAGAGGAGAGAGTGAGAGAGTGCAAGCCAGAGAGATGGGGAGGTAAGAAGAGAGAGAGAGAAAGAGAGAAAAATAAGGAAGCAAGGAGGAAATGCTTGTTTAATCCCCAAGTTAGAGATCTGCTTGACCCAATGGTAGCTTGTTCCATCCATTTAAAGTTTAGTTCTGCAAGGTTGGAGAGCAGATTGATAAATGGGTTTGGTTTTGTGAGAGCCTGAAGGAGAGAACCCATCTGTAACCTGCATACCTCGCTGTTAAACCCTACTGCCCCTTCATTACCCTGGGTGTTCACCCCCACTACCCCATCACTACTCTGGGTAATCACCCCCACTCCCCCCCTGTCTACTCTGGCTAATCACCCACACTCCACCCTGTCTACCCTGCGTGTTAAACCCCCCACTACCCCATCACTACTCTGGGTAATCACCCACACTCCACCCTGTCTACCCTGCGTGTTAAACCCCCCACTACCCCATCACTACTCTGGGTAATCACCCACACTCCCCCCTGTCTACCCTGCGTGTTAAACCCCCCACTACCCCATCACTACTCTGGGTAATCACCCACACTCCCCCCTGTCTACTCTGGGTAATCACCCACACTCCCCCCTGTCTACCCTGCGTGTTAAACCCCCCAATACCTTTCCATGTCTGATTCTGTTTACCCACATACTCACTGTCAACTCTAACATGCGTAAGTATGTGTGCGCTCATATTTTCTCACAAACGTTTCCGTTCAGAGCCCTGGCGGACATTTTGAGGCAGCAAGGATCGGTTCCCGTATCCAAGTATGAAAATGAGAACATGGAGGCGATCGATGGTTCCCCCAAGGAGAACACTCCTGTCAGAACTTCTAAGAACCACTACACTCCTGTTCACACCAAGGCGTCCAACCACGGTGAGTCCGCCTTGCTTTCCAATCAAACAATCAAAAGAAATGTAAAATCAGCAGAGGAGAAAAAAATCATTAAGTCTCTCTCTCTCTCTCTCTCTCTCTCTCTCTCTCTCTCTCTCTCTCCCTCTCTCTCGTCCTCTCACTCTCTGTCTGTCTCCCTCTCTTCCTCTTTGCCTCTCACAGTCTCTCTTTTTCTCCTTCTCTTCATCCCCCTTTCTCTCAGTTCAAACGTTACGTCAGGATCTTATGTGTGACTGACTTCTGTTTCAAGTCTTGCGCTGCAGCGTGTTTTGCTGACAGATGAATCAAAGTATCTCAACATTACGAGACTGATCCTTCAACATGAGAGGGCTCATGCGAAGAAGCTTTGACCAGTACAGTATCAGAATCTCTTAGAACTCTTTGTTGTCAAGTAGGACACCACTGCAGCCCTACAGCCTGGGTGCGTGCAGGTACCCTCTGACACGCCAGCACTGAAATAGAGAGGGGTCACGATCCATGACCCGTTTGGTCCTGAGCTTTCCTTAAGAGAGGAAGGAGATGGATCAAATTAGACTGGCCTCGACAGCCACCTCCCTCGCCCCCCATTGAGATATCCCATAATCCTCTCCGACGCGGCTTAGGAGCGCGTTCCGCGCGGAGGAGCCGGATTTTGTCCGCGGATGATTCTATGGCGTCTGCGTTGAGTCGCTCTCCTGCCTCCAGAGCCCCCGGAGCCCCCGGAGCCCCCTGGAGCAGCCAGGGAGCTGTGTGGCCTACTCTGCTGTCCCAGATTCACTCACGTTATGTTTCAGTCCCGAGTCAAAGTCCACTGACGCTCTCACTCGCTTTTTCTGCCCCTCTTTCAATCTCTTCCTTTCGATTTTTCCATCATCGATGAACTTAAGTGTGTCCTCTTAGTTGGTGGTATCACGAGAAAGTCATTTTAGGTGTGTTCATCTGTCTCTGTCTGGCTGGGGTTGAGGCTGGGGCTAGGGTTGAGGCTGGGGATAGGGTTCAGGCTGGGGTAGAGGCTGAATGAAGAAAATGTACTGGTGTTGTGTCTGGGGCTGGACTGGGTCTGAGGGCTGAGAATGAGGATGGAGAAGAGATGTGTAGGATCGTCTCTCTCCCCCCCGACCTCCCCTGTGGTGTGGGGGCTGAGCTGTCAACACCTGCCATGTCGACAATCTGCCAACGTTGGACCTAGTCGCTAAGTGGACATCAGCGTCCTACGACGAATCACGCAGAGTTCCTGACCTCCTGTGTTAAACCAGCCCCTCCTTCGTGAAACGAATATTCTATTTTTAAACACTTTTAGCTATAGAGATAACAATGAGCTAAATCCAAAAGGTTTCATAAGTCTGTGAAGTAGGCGTTTCATATCAGCGACAGTATCTCTAAGTACCTGATTCTAAGCCTCAGGTACCCAGCTGCCCTCAGACCAAGTTATGACTTCTCATCTGTATTCTACACTCATATCCAGATTATATTACGCCCATAGCGACCTACAAACTTCTTGGATTAGAGGTTTTTGTAACCTTAGCAACCTAAAGACTTCCTGGGTTGGGGTTATCAGTCACCGTAGCGACCTAAAGACTTTCTGGATCGGTGGAGATGATCCAGATTATGTGGCGGGTTGTAGGTTGGATTCCTAAAGCCATATAGGCACTGCTGGATATGATATGACGTGTCGTATCATAACGTATATGTGTTGCAGTATTTCATCTGAGAACATAAAATAATTGGCACAGTGTTTCTGTGTAACAGAGTTGGTTCGATGACCACACGTGTCTCTACAGCAGCAGGTGGTGCCGGTGCACCAGACAGCAGCTCCAGGCTTTAGCTTAGCGATGGCATGCATCTTCATGAAGGAGTCCTGCCATGGTCACGCTCTCTCCGACGAGCTTAACACAGCACATGACGAGCATGCATCCCTTTCATCCTGCAAAGAAAATTGGACACGGCCGTCTTCTTAATTCCTAATTCCTACCAGTCGTGAGGTATTTACTTGTGCCTCTGCGTCCCAGAGTCCCACAGCAACCGAGGTGGACCCAGGCCTTCAGTAATCAGTTTCCCCAGCTCCTCAGGGCACTAAGACAACAAACAAACACATAAATAAATCAGCAAGCAAACAAGGACCGTGCCACCGCCCAGCCTCCCAGGTGCTCCGCATCTACTCTGCTAATCTGGTCCGAGGTCTGATTTCTGGCACTGAGCTCTGAGCGACACGGTTGACTTTGAAGAGACTCTTGTGAGAGAGGAAGGGGTGGAGGGGGAGAATGGGGAGGAGAGGGACGAGGAGGAGGAAGGAGAGGACTGGAGGAGGGATAGGAGAATGGGGAGGAGGGGAGAAGGGGAGGGAAGAATGGGGAGGAGTGGGGATTGAATTCATTGCCAGGTAATGCAGTCTGGGACCAAGAGCGAGTAAGTGTGCACGTGTGTGTGCACATGTGCGACCACACGAGAGAAGAAAAGAAAAAGAAAGAGAGGAACAAAGAGATCTCTCAGTTCAGGATGATAGGTACAGTAGCCATCCTATCTGTGCCATAGTCCTTGATCCTGATGATTGACAGGACAAGTGCAGCATGTCAGCATGCTGCCACCTCCAGCTGGGAACATCCACACAGCCCGGATGTGAGGGTTACACACACACACATGCGTGTGCGAGTACACACACATACTGACGTGGGTGCACACAAACATACATGCACACACACACACACACACCACCACAAAGCACTTCCAAACATATTACCTAGTTAAGTGTTTGGTATATTTGACACTGGGCTAAAACTGTGACACACACACACACACTCGTGTGTGTGTCTACCACATGTGTGTGTATCTCGTTTGCAGAAGCCTGGTGAAGGGGTTAACAGAGCTTGTTTGCTCAGCTTGAACTATAAGCTCCTTTCTTATCATTATTACTTTCACCTGCCTATCCTCTCCAAAAGAAAAGCTCTCCTTTAATCTGTCCTGGATGGATCCTACAGAACGAGTGATTGGCGATGGCACTGTGTCCTTTGGAGGAAGCCCTGGTTTCACATCTGAAGCAGTATCAATGTGTCGCCATGGACACGGACAGGAAGAGTACAGGAAGAGGAAGTCTACCTCCTGTCCTTGATCTTCCTCACGGCCTCTCTGGGCCAAGGAGCTGCTCCGCCAAGACACTCCAGCGGCCAATTACAGTTTGAATGTTTTCCTCACAAAGAAAGGAAAGGGCAAGGACGTCTGACCTCAAAGAGCACCCGTGTGTTTGGTGTGGGAACAGGAGAGCGAGGGAGAGAGCGAGGGAGAGAGCGAGGGAGAGAGCGAGGAAGAGAGCGAGGGAGAGAGCGAGGGAGAGAGGGAGGGAGAGAGCGAGGGAGAGAGCGAGGGAGAGAGCGAGGGAGAGAGGGAGGGAGAGAGCGAGGGAGAGAACGAGGGAGAGAGCGAGGGAGAGAGCGAGGGAGAGAGCGAGGGAGAGAGCGAGGGAGAGAGCGAGGGAGAGAGGGAGGGAGAGAGGGAGGGAGAGAGCGAGGGAGAGAGCGAGGGAGAGAGCGAGGGAGAGAACGAGGGAGAGAGGGAGGGAGAGAGGGAGGGAGAGAGCGAGGGAGAGAGCGAGGGAGAGAGGGAGGGAGAGAGGGAGGGAGAGAACAAGGGAGAGAACGAGGGAGAGAACGAGGGAGAGAGCGAGGGAGAGAGCGAGGGAGAAAGCGAGAGAGAGAGCGAGGGAGAGAGCGAGGGAGAGAGCGAGGGGGAGAGCGAGGGAGAGAGCGAGGGGGAGAGAGGGCTGGCAGCTCAGGGAATGTGTCTGACCTTTGAGGAGAGATGATGATCCGTGGTGAACACCAGACACAGGCATCAATTCTTAATGTGGCCTTTCACTGCCCTGACCTCGCCTGGCCTCTGAGGCCCGTCGTGCTGCCTCCCTGGCAGGATGTGGCCGGGGGTGAGGTTGGGATTGAGGCTGGGGTTAAGGCTGGGGCTAGGGTTGGGGCTGGGGCCAGGGCTGGGTCTAGGGCTAGGGTTGGGGTTGGGGCTGGGGTTGGGGTTGGGGCTGGGGCTGGGGTTGGGGCTGGGGCTGTGGCGACGGTTTGAAGGGGGGACTGGAATGAGGTTTCCTAATAACGATGGATCTTAACTGTTACCAAGGTTTTCTACGAACAAAATAACGAACCGTCGTTAATTTCTAACATGCGTTTCCCGAAAATGCTTGTGATGAGTAATCTATGAGCATTTTCAAGAACCTCTTTAGTTACGATGGCTTCGGGAAACGGCCTGTAAACTTAAGGTCCATCGTACGATGGATTCTACGATCAACTTCGATGCTTTGGGGAAACGTACCCCAGGTCTGTACTGCCTGGGCTCGGGTGGCTGTAACCAGCTGAAGCGACTTCTCTTGACATATTGAAGTGCAGCTATTGTGTGTGTGGTTGAAAGAGAAAGAGTAAAATGAATGAGAAAAATACGGATTTGAGAGAGACGGAGAGGGAAATAATTAGGGACAGCAGGTGAGAAAGAAGAGATGGAACGGGGATGAGAGAGAGAGAGGGAGAGAGGGAGAGAGGGAGAGAGAGAGAGAGAGAGAGAGAGAGAGAGAGAGAGAGAGAGAGACATGGAGAGGGAGAGAGACGGGGAGAGAGAGAGATAGAGAGAGGCGGACAGAGAGTTAAGGAGACAGAGACAGAGAGGAACTGACTGTGAGGTCTTAGTGACCAGTCTGAGGTGACCTGTGTGTCCTCTGTGCAGGGCACTACGCCAAGGAGAACTTCCGCGGAGGCCAGGACATGCACAACTTCATCTCCTCAGGCTTCGTCACGCTGGGACGAGGCCACCTCAAAGGTACCTTCAGATTAGAAATAAGTAATACTGCTCTGGTCTGCATGATCTTTTACATGATATTAATTTGACATCCATTTTGCAGTCTGCCAGCATGGTCTAGTCTTTGCAAACATTTCAAAATGAACCCAAAACATTTCCAACTATTCCCACAATTCCCACTTGATGAAATGAACTGATGACTGATTGTGTTGAAGGAGAGGTATTAATTTATCGAGCAGGTGTATATAGTCTATAGTAACGATGATTTACAGATGATCAACAAACTAAATACACAGTTGATGGTATGTTCAGCATCTATACCTCGACTATATATATGATGATTTATCAGTTCACCTGCTTCCTGAATGAAGACTAACTAGTACAATTACAACACTGACAATCAGCCATCAGATTCATAGATTTTTGTCGCAAGGTTTTGCATGGTACAACTGGAAAATTACGGATTGGTTTGGACACCGTTTACAAGAAAAGTTTTTTTTGTTCTTTTTTTTGTATTGGACATAGATGTATATATATATTGCATATAATAATGGTATGGTCTAACTGTGACTAGCCTGTAGCCTTAAAGTAAACTAGATCTCTCCAGCTCTAACGAGGTCACCAAGAAGGTATTCAACAGCTCTCTGTGGTCCGCTTGTCCCATAAAACCCAGCTATGGTGTCCCTACTAGGACACACTCCGCCCCCTGCACCAACACATAAAAACAAGCTGTTCCCACTAACTGAAGGAAACTTAACAGTATAGAACCACATGTTGGGAGATGTCATATAAATACACCATTCTATATGACCTACCGCACATTCTAGAACCTTAAGCTGATGCCCTATGAACTGTATATTCTAGAACATACAGCATGTACTGTGTATTCTAGAACCTACAGTTCCACCGTGTACACATTATTACCTGTACTATAAATCCTAAAAACCTGTAAAGGTGTGGTCCCTTTGTCATTTAAACGAGCCTGCAGTGATCCCTCGCCACACACACCTGCCCTCCTCTCTCCCGAGACATCAACAACATCATCCTCAACCCCTCCCCCTTCCCTGGACTCCCCCCTTGGTCCCTGCCCGAAGGTGGGACACATAGAGCAGAGCTAGAGACACCAAGATCCACAGCTTCTTACCTCTCTAGGTAATGGATTCATTTAGCCGATTATTTTCATCCAAAGCAGAATACAAGGAAGGATTTTAATGTGCATTCTAACTCCCTAGCCCTGAGCTTTATCCATTCCAGAATACCCCAGAGTCCTAGAAGTTACAGAACATGGACAATTCTCTGGACATGTTCGAGTCAATCCCAAGACCTCTTTAACACAGCAGGCTGCATATTTAAATGTGTGAGTTTCTAGAACGGCTGACTGGCATCTCCGTTGTGCTGGAAGCAGGAGGAACGGAACAATGGCTCGGTTGCGAAAGAGCGTATGAAACTCCTCCGTCGCTTTCCTCCATTGTCTGACGACACACTGTGCCGTTCCTCATTAGGAGGTTTGACTCAGCCCGTTTCACAATGGGCGTCACGAGTGGCTCTATTAAAACGCCTCGTCATCGCAGCTCTACTGTTCTGTCGCCGCTCTTTCTCTAAACGCGCCGCCGGGACGCGTTGGTCCGGGAACGTGTCTCAAAGAACAACGGAACACAATAGAACACAATAGAACTCCGCGGAGAACGTTCTGAGCGTGACAAGGATTGCATCTTGTCTCTGATTGCTGAAAAATCATATCAGAATGCGCCATGATTGTAATTATAGAAACTGACAAGCACAAGAACCATAGTATGATATAAGTTTGGTGTTGTGTTTTGAGTATGCATTACTGTACTCCCGCTAAATAAATTGACTGAAATAATCAGGGTTCACTAAGGTTTAGAGCTTTTGGTGGTCATCAAAAGTCCTGAATACAAACACTACACGTATTAATGAATGTGTGCGTTCTTTTGAGATGGCAGTGACCAAGTGTGTGTGTGTGTGTGTGTGTGTGTGTGTGTGTGTGTGTGTGTGTGTGTGTGTGTGTCTACAGCACAGCACTCAGTGGACGACCTTGGACAGATGTCCTGGCAAGGAGACCCAGACATCCCTCTCTCCTACAGTACGTACCCCACACTGCCCTCTCTCCTACAGTACGTACCCCACACTGCCCTCTCTCCTACAGTACGTACCCCACACTGCCCTCTCTCCTACAGTACGTACCCCACACTGCCCTCTCTCCTACAGTACGTACCCCACACTGCCCTCTCTCCTACGGTACGTACCCCACACTGCCCTCTCTCCTACAGTACGTACCCCACACTGCCCTCTCTCCTACAGTACGTACCCCACACCCCTCTCTCCTACGGTACCTCCCCCACACCCCTCTCTCCTACGGTACCTCCCCCACACCCCTCTCTCCTACGGTACCTCCCCCACACCCCTCTTTCCTACGGTACCTCCCCCACACCCCTCTCTCCTACGGTACCTCCCCCACACCCCTCTCTCCTACAGTACGTACCACACCCCTCTCTCCTACAGTACGTACCCCACACTGCCCTCTCTCCTACGGTACCTCCCCCACACCCCTCTCTCCTACAGTACCTACCACACCCCTCTCTCCTACGGTACCTCCCCCACACCCCTATCTCCTACGGTACCTCCCCCACACCCCTCTCTCCTACGGTACCTCCCCCACACCCCTCTCTCCTACAGTACGTACCCCACACTGCCCTCTCTCCTACGATACCTCCCCCACACCCCTCTCTCCTACAGTACGTACCCCACATCCCTCTCTCCTACAGTACGTACCCAACACTGCCCTCTCTCCTACAGTACGTACCCCACACTGCCCTCTCTCCTACAGTACGTACCCCACACTGCCCTCTCTCCTACAGTACGTACCCCACACTGCCCTCTCTCCTACAGTACGTACCCCACACCCCTCTCTCCTACAGTACGTACCCCACACTGCCCTCTCTCCTACGGTACGTACCCCACACTGCCCTCTCTCCTACAGTACGTACCCCACACCCCTCTCTCCTACGGTACCTCCCCCACACCCCTCTCTCCTACGGTACCTCCCCCACACCCCTCTCTCCTACGGTACCTCCCCCACACCCCTCTTTCCTACGGTACCTCCCCCACACCCCTCTCTCCTACGGTACCTCCCCCACACCCCTCTCTCCTACAGTACGTACCACACCCCTCTCTCCTACAGTACGTACCTCACACTGCCCTCTCTCCTACGGTACCTCCCCCACACCCCTCTCTCCTACAGTACCTACCACACCCCTCTCTCCTACGGTACCTCCCCCACACCCCTATCTCCTACGGTACCTCCCCCACACCCCTCTCTCCTACGGTACCTCCCCCACACCCCTCTCTCCTACAGTACGTACCCCACACTGCCCTCTCTCCTACGGTACCTCCCCCACACCCCTCTCTCCTACGGTACCTCCCCCACACCCCTCTTTCCTACGGTACCTCCCCCACACCCCTCTCTCCTACGGTACCTCCCCCACACCCCTCTCTCCTACGGTACCTCCCCCACACCCCTCTCTCCTACGGTACCTCCCCCACACCCCTCTCTCCTACGGTACCTCCCCCACACCCCTCTTTCCTACGGTACCTCCCCCACACCCCTCTCTCCTACGGTACCTCCCCCACACCCCTCTCTCCTACAGTACGTACCACACCCCTCTCTCCTACAGTACGTACCCCACACTGCCCTCTCTCCTACGGTACCTCCCCCACACCCCTCTCTCCTACAGTAACTCCCCCACACCCCTCTCTCCTACAGTACCTCCCCCACACCCCTCTCTCCTACAGTATACCCTATTATCTCCTTTCTACCTTTCTCTTCCCTTCCTCTTCTCTTGCATGTCCTCGTTCTGCCCCTTCTTACGATTTTCAACTTTTGAAATTATGTTTTTTTTCTTTGTTATCAGTCCGACTTCTTCCCTTGTCTCTAGTGAGAGCAGAGTTGTTCCTCTGGTCTAGTTTCTGGGCCTGTTTTGCAGTAAGTGCTGTGTATCAAATGTGTTCTTCTCAGGAGACCTGACCCCAAACAGGGACAAGTTCTCTGCTCGCCTCAGATAAGATACCTCTCTCTCACAACGCATCCACACACGCACACTCACATACACGCCCTCACACACACACTCACACAAACCAACACACACAAACACACAGGTACACCAGCACCATGGGGTGATAATCTATGCTGCGCTGTTGCTCACATGGAACCAGAAAAACCCACCACTTTCTTCTCCCTATCAGCTGGAGAGACAACAGACAGGACTGAGTGGCTGGGCCAGTCACAGCCACAGCACGGGGGCTGAAGTGTGTGTGTGTGTGTGCAGGAGTGTGTGTGTGTGTGTGTGCGTGCGTGTGTTTGCGTGTGCACCAGTGTATGTGTCTGTGTGTGTGCGTGTGCACGAGTGTATGTGTGTTTGAGTGACGGAACAGACGGCGTTTGCTATTCCTCAACACCATGTTTGCCATCTCCAGGTTACTGCGAGAGACACATTACTGCCAGTGAGACAGGCTAAGCTCTCCCATCAGCCCCGCTCCTCTGATGCTCCTCTGATGCTCCGGTTCAGGAGAAGGACTCTGGCTTGCTGATCAGTTCGCCTCTCAGGCCTCCTTTATTCATTTTTCACTTGACAGTAGGTAATTGTTGTCATAGCGATGATTTGCCCCGGTGGCAAAATGTGTCAACTGGGATTGGAACTGGTGAAGCTGTAGGTGGCTCTTAAGTGGCTCGCTCCAGCTGTCTGATGGCAGGAGCCGTCACTTTAAAGCAGAGAGGGCTGTCGACCTCAATCACACTTCCCAGAGTTAACAGCTGGTTGTCAGACGGCTTTCTCTCTCTTTCTTTCTTTCTCTTTCTCTTTCTCTCTCTTTCTCTCTGTCTCTCTCTCTCACTCTCTTTTATTGTTGTCAGTACCTGCAAATTGATATTGATGTATCCTTTCAATCCAACGACAGAACCAGCTGTCCATCATCCCTACAGGACATATTTATTACAGCACTACGCTGTACTCTCTACACAGTACTACACAGTAATCTCTCCACAGTACTCACTACACAGTACTACACATGACTGCCTACTGTTCAGTACTACAATACCAGCAGTGTCTAGAGTCTGCTGAGCTGGTGATCTGCGTACGGCAGGGATTTCTTCACGCACAATGTTTATCCGGGGAAAATGAACTGTGCTGAACAAACAATATCTGAGCAGTGGAGTTACATGGTTGGTTTTAATTGAACAGTGTTTCCTGTGTGTGGGCGGTGTGTTGGGAGAGAGGGGGATGCTCGTCCAAAGAGCTGTGGAGATTTGAACGCGTGTCTGGGGTAACAGGCAGCTTAACAGGGCCCCTGGCAACACTGTTATTAATATTCATACAGACATGGCCGAGCATGAACATATGCTGCTACACACACGCGTAAACACACACTCAGACACATGCACACATACCGGATATACACAACTCTAACACTCACTCACACACAAATATTTATACACACACACCCTCACACACACATACACACACACTCACACCAACACACACATGCACAGAAGCAGCAGATATAGTGTTTGTTTCGTGGCCCAAAGAAGGGTTCCAGGAGAGCTTCACACACACACACACATCCATCCATTCATGATACACACACACATCCATCCATTCATGATACACACACACACATCCATCCATTCATGATACACACACACACATCCATTCATGATACACACACACATCCATCCATTCATGATACACACACACACATCCATCCATTCATGATACACACACACATCCATTCATGTCCCACACAGCTGACTAAGACAGCAGGGGAAATATTGCTTGCTGCTTCACAGGAAGGATGGAGGGATGAAGAAAAACGAAGAGAGAGAAATGGAGGGGAGAAGGGAGAGGGCATATTATGGGATGACAGAATGAATGTTTTTTAACACACAAACAAACACTAACTAGCCTTTGGGTGTGTGTAGAAGTCAAGCTGTGTTTGTGGTGATCAGATTAGAGTTGCGTGTCGAGGCCCTCAGCTAATCTGTCCTCAGATCACTTCAGCTGATTAGCGTCTTGATAAAGGCCTAATTACTGATTATCTGATCCTATCTGAAGGTATCTGATCCCGTCTCAGAGCATGCCTGAGGCTCTGGAGTCGAATGTGTGTCAAGTCTTGTAGGGGACTGTTGTTATTGTCACCTCCATCCTTCTCCTGCTCTCCTCCTATTCCTCCTCTTCCTCCTCTCCTCCTCCTCCTATTCCTCATCCTTTTCTTCCCGCTCCGTCTTCTTAATTCTTCTCCCTCTTTTCTCCATCCTTCTCTCCCTCCACCTCCTTTTCCTCTCCTCTTTTGCCTCAGTCTCCTCCCTGTGTCCTCTGAAGCCGGATAAATCTTTGTGAGCAAACATTTTCTCTCCTCAAATTACTCTCTCTCTCTCCTCTGCGATCCCTAATGTGTACCCTCACTGATTATTTTTTAGTCCTCCCCTCCTCCTCCTCCTCTCCTCCTCCTCCTCCTCTTCTTCCTCCTCCTCTTCCTCTCCCTCCTCTTCCTCATCCTCATCCTCCTCCTCCTCCTCTTCTTCCTCCTCCTCCTCCTCTTCTTCCTCTCCCTCTTCCTCCTCTTCCTCATCCTCATCCTCCTCCTCTTCTTCCTCCTCCTCCTCCTCCTGCTCTTCTCCCCGCTCCTCTCCCCTCTCTTGTTCCTCTCCTCTCTCTTCAAGTGACCTTGGTTCCTAGGGACACTGTCACTGCAGTGCTGCCTCCTCTCACTACCATGGTCCCCATAGGCTGTGTAGGTGTGTGTGCGTGTATTGGGGCCTGTGTGTGTGTGTGTGTGTGTGCATGGCTGTGAGTGTGAGTGTGCCTGGGTGTGGTGAGTGCGTGTTAGAGAGGACACATCCACTGTATCCTTGAAGTGTGCCACCGAGGGATGTCGACGTAGCAGAGCAGGTCCTAAAGGTCTTCGTCACGCCAGTCAAATACGTGTGTGTGTGTGTGTGCAGCTCCTCCCACCAAGGAGAAAAACAGCAGCTTGTGAGAGAACAGAGTCTCAGTTGTGATTGGTGGAGAGGCCTCAGTTCTGATTGGTGGAGAGGCCTCAGTTCTGATTGGTGGAGAGGCCTCAGTTCTGATTGGTGGAGAGGCCTCTCAGTGTGATTTTGGTCTTCTGTGAGTCTGAAACTCTCAGCTTCTGGCTAGAGCAAGCATCCTGGAGAGGAGAGTTGAGTGTTGTGTTTTGATATTTTGAGTCAGTTTTGGAGGTGATATTAACAGTCTGGCCAAGACGCATGCAGATAATGCAATATTGACCAGAATGGTCAATACTGACCATTGCATGTAAGCAACTGAAAATAAACTTGTAAAAGCCAAGTCTGACCAGCTGTTCATGTGTCCGGGCAACATGTTAAGAGATTGTGATTATATTATATTGGCTGGCTCGCCGTTGTAGAAAGATATCTCTCTCTTTCACTCTCTACCTTCCTTTTCTGTCTCTCTCTTTCTCCCTTCCTCTCTCTCACACTCTCTCTCACACTCTTATGCACTCTCATTTTCTTTCACATACCAAACTCGATTTAACTGGTTTAGTGGTGAAGAAAAATGCCCCAAACAATCGTGTTGCCAAAGCATTTAGCATTTTTCCTATCTTTCACACCACACACACACACACACACACAACACACACTCTCCATCACTATGATCCACACTCATGCATTATGCACAGCTGAGAGGGTGATGGTGTTTTTCTGTGAGTGTAGATGTTTTGATGCTCTGTGGATGGGTCTGGAGAAAACAGACATGCTTTTAGTGCATTGCTAACTTCTCCTGAAAAGCCGTTATCTCAAATTGGAAATAGGATTCTCTATCCTCTTTCTCTCGCGCTTCATCGTTTCTCTCTCCACCCATCTCTCTCAATCTCTCCATCTCATTTTCCCTTTCTCAGTCTCTTTCCCTTTCTCTCACTTTTTCTCCCTCTCGTTCTCTCTCGCTCTTTTTTTCTCTTTCCAAAGGAAAACACTTGGTTTGGTCCATGAATCTCATGAGCACTGTATCACTGTAACTGATTGAGCCTGTGTAGTCCACAGGATCTTTAAATACAGGTAGAGGCATGCATTAAAAGTGCAGCTGCAATCACTCTGGAAGTAATCAAAAGCAATGACGAAGAGGTTGTTTTAATAATCCATTCAGATTGTATGTATAGCACCACCACTCACTGGTGCGTGTCCTTTTATTAATGAATGAATGAAACTGCCTCTCTCAAAGCTTCTCCTCTGCATACTAAATTTCATTAGTACGAATTGTAAATTATTCATGAGACTAGCTTTGAAGATTGGATTGTATGAAACTGAATTTGCGATATAAATATCAATAAGAAAACATAGGTTAGATAGGGGGCACCATGAATGTATACAAAACTAGGTGTTGTGTTAGCTGGCACTACAGCTACTTTCAAATATCAGGGCTTCAGTTGGGGGGAGATTCTTTTATGGTTTTAACATAAATCTCTTAGTCTCTCTCCCTCTCTCTTTCTTCCTTTGTCTCCCTTTATAGTATATGTCCGTCTCTGTCTCTGGGTTTTGTTTGTTGGGGATGTGAAGTGACATCACACAGTGGATCGTTAGCCAATAGGAGAGCTCCTTCACTCCAATCCATTGTTCTATTCTGTTCAGTAAAATGCAGGATAGTTTGTGAAGTCTCTCCCACACACATCCGTTAACCCAGCCTACACACAGACTCATGCATTTATACACTCACCTACACACACACTCATACGAGGGAGGGAGGTTGAGGGAGGGGGACATGAGGACAAAAGGCAGCCCCAGGCGTCCTCATGTCTCTGCGTCTCACTGTCCGACTACAGGCCAGCAGGACTGTGGAAGCCGCCAACTGTGAAATTAATTGAACTTGTGATCCAAAGGATAAGAATCAGTATCTGGCCTAAAGACATGTATGTGTGTGTGTGTGTACTATGTCTGTCTGTCTGTGTGTGTGTGAGATATGTTCCTTCGAGGCCTGCTCCACCTCCTCTCCTCCTCTCCTCTTCTCCTCTCCTCCTCTCCTCCTCTCCTCCTCTCCTCCTCTCCTCCCTCTCCTCCTCTCCTCCTCCCCTCCTCTCCTCCTCTCCTCTCCTCTCCTCCTCTCCTCCTCCTCTCCTCTCCTCTCCTCTCCTCCTCTCCTCCCCTCCTCTCCTCTCCTCTCCTCTCCTCTCCTCCTCTCCTCTCCTCCTCTCCTCTCCTCTCCTCTCCTCCTCTCCTCCTCTCCTCCTCTCCTTTCCTCCTCTCCTCCTCCTCTCCTCCTCTCCTCCTCTCCTCCTCTCCTGGGGTGTAAACCAGGCTGGTTCTCTTTCTCCATCCACCCCTTGTCAGTCCAGTCTGTGTGAATGCTACTGGTGCCACAAGTCAGCTACTAGGCCACACACACACATCACAGCCTGTTTCCTACATGGATCACATCTTCATTAGCTCTGTAGCAAGGGGCCGTGCCTGAGCTCTCCCAGTCAGAGATGAGGGACGCACTGCTCCCCCTCTCACACTGATCCCACTGACCGTGTGTGTGCGTCTGTATGTGTGAGTGTGTACAATGCCTATATGTGTGTGTGTCTGCTGGCTCTCTCTGTGCAAGAATACGATAGGGCTCTGGGTATCAATGACGGTAAAACCTGTCTCTGGTCTCCCTGATCACTGATAGGACACATGCAGCTGCCTGATCACTGATAGGACACATGCAGCTGCCTGATCACTGTTAGGACACATGCAGCTGCCTGATCACTGTTAGGACACATGCAGCTGCCTGATCACTTATAGGACACATGCAGCTGCCTGATCACTGTTAGGACACATGCAGCTGCCTGATCACTGTTAGGACACATGCAGCTGCCTGATCACTTATAGGACACATGCAGCTGCTGCAGTTCAGTGTGGCGGGAGGACGCTCTCATTGGGTAACCAGGGGAGACGCAGACAGAAGGTTGAGGTCGAGGGCATACTCTACGGGACGCCCAAGAAAGGAGGAAAGAGAGAGAGATTAGAAGAGCATTTGATAGGCATCTGCATAAATGAAGTATGAGGCTATAGGTTTGTAGTATAGGTGTGACCAGTATCTAAGTGTATGTAGCAGAGGCGGTTAGAAACGAAGGTTCAGACCCTGAGTCTCAGTCTGGGTAATGGGGAGTAATGGATATACTCCAGACAAAAGAACTCTGTGACCTTCTAGAATCTTCTGAAGGATTGTCAGGAAGGAAAGTACGAGGAGAAGAGGTGGATGACAAGAGAGGGAGAAGAGGAGAGGGAGAGAAAGAGGGAGGAGAAAGAGAGAAATGAGAAGGGAGGGAAGAGGACAGAGAACAGAAGAGGGAGGAGAAGAGAGAAGTCTCTTCATCAGATCATCTGTCAGGAGGAAACTTCACCTCCAGGAATGACTCACGAAAGCTTTAATTATTGATGCGCTTCCAGAATACTCCACATAATAGTATTATGTTCATGTCTCGTAGCTGTGGCAATAGAATATCATCTCTCTATCATCTTTACACTTTCCTTCAGAGAGTCAGCCAGAAGGAAGCTCAAGCTGATAAACAGCCGAGGACAGATGAGATGTGAAGACCTCAAAGAACACAGTCTCAATCTGAGGCTCTCTCGACCTGAGGTAAAGGAATGAGGTCCTCAGAATGTAGAACATGGAATCACTACTCAAACATAGAACATTGAATGCACAACAGAGAGTCTTGATTAGAACGAACAACATAGTCTTAATTTGAGGGAAAAACATGTTAATTAGGATGTAGAAGAGTCCTGATTAGAGAACAGAGTCTGTGTGATAGGTCCATCACAGGGCCCAGAAGAATGAAATGGAGGAAGGAAGTTTATGAAACTCTCTCTCTCTCTCTCTCTCTCTCTCTCTCTCTCTCTCTGTCTCTCTCTCTCTCTCTCTCTCTCTCTCTCTCTCTGTCTCTCTGTCTCTCTCTCTCTCTCTCTCTCTCGCTCTGTCTCTCGCTCTTTCTCTCTCTCTCTCTCTCTCTGTCTCTCTCTCTGTCTCTCTCTCTCTCTCTCTCTCTGTCTCTCTCTCTCTCTCTCTCTCTGTGTTTCTCTATCTCTCTCTCTCTCTCTCTCTCTGTCTCTCTCTCTCTCTCTCTCTGTCCTTTCTCCCTCTGTCTCCTCACCCTTTCTCTCTTTCTCTCTTCCCCTCTTATTGTATCTCTCCCCCTTCTCACTTTCACCCTCTCTCTCACCTCCCTCCAACTCCCTCTCCTCTGTCTTTGTTTGATTCTGCTCTCAGAGCCAGCTTCAGCCAGCTGGAGTGTTATTGTGTCTGGTGTTATTGCATCCCCCCAGTCGACCCTGCCTCGGTGCGCGCGTGGTGCAGGAGCAGACAGTTTGTCAGGAACACGCTCCCCCTCTCCACATCAACTGCCGCCAGCTCTGAGAGAACAACCCCTGAAGCCTGCTCCGCTCCGATAGGCCAACCCCCTGAACCCTGCTCTTCTCTGATAGGCCAACCCCCCTGAAGCCTTATCCGCTCCGATAGGCCAACCCCCTGAAGCCTGCTCCGCTCCGATAGGCCAACCGACAGCGTGGAGGAAGTATAGAGGTAGACTTGCCTCTGCAGGAGAGTGGAGAGGTGTTAGAGGAAGTGGTCCATGACTAGCTCTACTCCTGGTCCTCAGACTGTAGCCTGAGGACTGTTTCCTTCAGGTTCAGAAACCTAGCAGAAAGTCGGAGAGTCGAGGATCGATGGTGACACTCGGTTGTTGCTTGTTTGGGTCTCTACTTTTGTGTCAACATGACGAGGGGCACACTGTGGTTCTGAGGCAAGGTGGTTCTATTACGTAGTGGTATCCAAACCACCTCCTCTACATCTGGCATATTTACATGACAAAATAAGTAGCATAATAATAACCTTCTTTCCTATACGTGCACACACACATAAAAAACACAAAACCGAGGGTTGAAACTGGGGTTGAATGAGTTGACTCTGAGCGATCCCATCATAGTGTCACGATGTTCAAACCACAAAAAACGCTGCTGGAAATGGCCCAAAGTTTGCTGGTGGAGCGCACCGAATTTCATTAGCCGCTGTCGGCTCAAGTCCACGGACAAGGCATGGTTCTGAGCCCTGGTGGAATCATTTAGCTACGAGGAAGCAACGGTGACCCAATACAGAAATTGTCAAAGACTGCAGATGGAGAAGGAGGGTGGCGGGGGGGAGAAAGGAGAGAAGGGAGGGAGGGAGAAAAAGAAAGAAAGAAAAGAAGAAGAAAAAAGAGCGCAACAGAAGGAGAGAAAGAGAAAGAGAGAAAGGAAGCAAGAAGAAAGAGAGGAGGTAAGGAAGAAGGAAGAAGGAAGAGAGGAGGGAAGGAAGAAGGAAGAGAGGAGGGAAGGAAGAAGGAAGAGAGGAGGGAAGGAAGAAGGAAGAGAGGAGGGAAGGAAGAAGGAAGAGAGGAGGGAAGGAAGAAGGAAGAGAGGAGGGAAGGCGAATGACGGAGAAAAAAAGCGGGGTCAAGGAAAAAGAAGCGAGGAGGAGAGAGAGAGAGTACACAGTAGCATACAGAGCTAATGAAATCTGTTTCCTGCAGGGTTGATAAATGTGCCCTGGAGAGAGTGCCAATGTTATTTACAACGCTACACAGAACACCCTTCACTTTCACGTATCTGTTTGAAAATGTCAGGATATATTACAGCCCTCAGTAGTTCGTCTGGTTCTCACACTCTGACCCCTGTAGTGAAGGCGCTCTCACTGGCCATGCCCAGGAGTCTGCCTGTAGGCCAAGAGGACAGTCTCTAATTGTGTGAGGGTGACATTTAGGCTAATCCTGCATCATTGAGGGGCTGGTTTCTGGAAGCCTGGTCTGCAACGAGAAGCCAGTAATGTGACAGAAACTGTGTGTGTCGTGTCGAGAAGGGAGATAGAAAAAGAGATTTTGATTATGTACATGTATTCAAAGTTTGTCATGCACAAAGCTGTCACCAGCAAACAAATGGACATAATGATCCAACATCTCAACATACATACATGCGTGTGTATGTGTGCGTGTGTGTGTGTGTCTGACTAGCAGTATTGTGAGGCCCTGGTGAGCTGGATAATGAGATCAGTTGGAGAAAATGTGATTTTGATTGAACGCTGACACATTCAACACTTGACCCTGTTCCACTAAGGCTGCTTAGGGATGGAGGGGTGAAGAGTGAGAAAGAGATGGAGGGGTGGGGTGGAGAAAGGGAGACTGCGGAGGTTTGGAGGGTTGGAGCAGAGAAGGAGAGGGATGGAGGGGTGAGGTGGAAAAGGGATTGGGATGGGGGACGGAGAGTTGAAGGGGTAGAAATGGGTGTGAAATAGCAGTAAAAAGGGATGGAGATACACAAAAGGGAGAGAGGGAGGTGAAGGGATGGGGAGGTGGAGGTGAAGAGATGGGGAGGTGGAGGTGAAGAGATGGGGAGGTGGAGGTGAAGAGATGGGGAGGTGAAGAGATGGGGAGGTGGAGGTGAAGAGATGGGGAGGTGAAGAGATGGGGAGGTGGAGGTGAAGAGATGGGGAGGTGGAGGTGAAGAGATGGGGAGGTGGAGGTGAAGAGATGGGGAGGTGGAGGTGAAGAGATGGGGAGGTGGAGGTGAAGAGATGGGGAGGTGGAGGTGAAGAGATGGGGAGGTGGAGGTGAAGAGATGGGGAGGTGAAGAGATGGGGAGGTGGAGGTGAAGAGATGGGGAGGTGAAGAGATGGGGAGGTGGAGGTGAAGAGATGGGGAGGTGGAGGTGAAGAGATGGGGAGGTGGTGAAGGGATGGTTATAGCTCAGTCATAGTGTCTGACTGAAGATCAAGAAGACACAGGGTCAAATCCCCTTATGTATGTTGGTTTAAATAAAAGCGTTATTCTTATTTAGCCTGAATGTGAAGGGCATTTGCTCGTCTGCTGTGGCTGTGGTTGTGATGACCGGGGCAGGGGTCAGGAGAGGAGGGTGGAGCGGGGGAGGGGGGGGGGGGGTTCTGGTGACCATGGGAAAAACGTGTTGGAAGCTAATCAAACCTACGCTCTTTTTACAATCAGTAACGTTGCCGCGGTTGAACTTCCTATAAGGTAACCATGGCAACACGCTTTGGGTTGGCGGGGCATTTGAATATGATATGTTTGGTGTGGACCCAGAGCAAACTTTCAATCTGCATAGTAATAACCCTGTGTGTTTGTGTGTGTGTTTGTGTGCTTGGGTATATATCTGTGTGTGTCGGAGTATATATGTACGTGTGTTTGTTTGAGCATGTGTGTGTGTGTTTGTGTGCATGTGTGTTTGTGTGTGTAGTAAGTACCCTCAGGCATGTTCTCAGTACAGCCTGTTGACATGCATCTTGTTTTGAGCTGTTGGCCTCTAATGACACCAGAGGGTGTTTAGATGGAAGAATTACAGAGAGAGAGAGAGAGAGAGAGAGAGGGAGAGAGAGAGGGAGAGAGGAGAGAGAGAGAGACATGAAAAGAGAGAGAGAGAGATGAAGAGAGAGAGAGAGAGAGAGAGAGAGAGAGAGAGAGAGAGAGAGAGAGAGAGAGAGAGAGAGAGAGAGAGACATGAAGAGAGAGAGAGAGAGAGAGAGAGAGAGAGAGAGAGAGAGAGAGAGAGAGAGAGAGAGATGAAGAGAGAGAGAGAGTTTCTCATCCACTTTGCCAGGGAAAACAGATGCTCAGTGGGCAGCAGCTGGTCTGTATGTCTGGAACAGCTGAGCCAACTACCCAGACACACAGTCTGAAGGCCTGCACAGGGGGAGAGGGGGACGCTAGGGAAGGAGAGGGGTGAGACAGGGGGAGGGAGAGGGATGAGACAGGGGGAGGGAGAAGGGGGTGAGACAGGGGGAGGGAGAGGGGTGAGACAGGGGCACAGAGGGGGGCACAGAGGGGGGCACAGAGAGAGGGAGAGGGGTGAAACAGAGGGAGGGAGAGGGGTGAGACAGGGGGAGGGAGAGGGGTGAGACAGGGGGAGGGAGAGGGGTGAGACAGAGGGAGGGGTGAGACAGGGGGAGGGAGAGGGGGGGCATAGAGGGGGGCACAGAGGGGGGAGAGGGGTGAGACAGAAGAGACAGACGGAGAGACACAGCAGGGATAAAGGAGTATGCAGTTGGGAGAGAGACAGGGGAGGGCACAGTCACAGGAGAGAGAGAAACAGAGTGAAGAAGGAAAGAAAAGGAAAGAAAGTGAACATTTCAAAAAATAATTCTGTTTTCTCAATCTCCTAGTGAGCACAGAGCTACTTGCTTGTTGAAAACACATACTCCTAATTATAGTAATAGTCAACTGCACAGAGACTTTGATTGGTTATTCAGAGAACGACGCACTCTGATTGGACAGAAAGTAACCTCTTTTCACAAGGAGAAAAATCTGATACACAGCCTGGTTATCCTTACCTGTATATCCTTATGTACTGTTGTATATTAATTCAGGCGCCATGTTAGCTCACACCCTGCTTTCTCCCTCATCTCTCTCTTCAGCTCATGCCCCCCTCCCACTCGCTCCTTCCATCCCCACACCTCCCCTCCCTCTCTCCCTCACCCCTCCCCTACCCCTCGTCCCATCCCCCACCTTCACCCCGTCTCTCCTGTTCACCTTCCCTCTCTTCTCCTGTCCTCTGCACTCCTCCCTCCCTCTCTCTCTCTTATCCCCCCCCCGGGACACATCCATCCTCGGTCTCAGTCACCAGTATTGGCTAATGGTGACAAATCGCAGTGAGCGGACCACAATACTTCACAGTTTATAGTGTGGGTTCCTTCAAGGCCCTTTCTTCATTACAGGGAGTTTAGAATGCTGTGTGGACAGTCTGGGAGAACTTAAAGGCTCCAATTTACTTGAACAATATGCAACTCCGCCTATGTAATCTCCTGGTTGAACAGGACAGGTGAATGGATGACCGTTGAGGCCAGGGGACCCTGCTCTCATAACCACCCCAGCTGCAGCAGCACAACCCTGGAGTAAAGGCCTCATTATAGCCCCTGCTCTGCTGGGTGATCTATGGTCTCCAGCTTTAATCGGTGTGTTTATGCGGAGGTGGTTGGGAAACTGCTTCTTGTACAATGTAACTCTGCCTGAGGCTTTTAGACGAGGACCTCCTTTAGGTCTGGTGACGAATAGTCAAGACGAATGGTGACGAATAGTCAAGACGAATGGTGACGAATAGTCAAGACGAATGGTGACGAATAGTCACCTCCTCCTGTACACTCCCTCAAGGCAAGTAGTGTGACCTGTGTGAGGCGTGGTTTTGGCGTGGAGGTTTGAGCTGGGTGCTGTGTCTGTGGACCAGGGAGCGGTGAGATGCATGCTGGGTAGTGGTGTTAAGCTATAGCCTCAGTCTCTTCCCACACTGAGTTGCCCTAGTTACAGGGGTATTTTAAGACTTCGCAGACGGACATCTTTGCCCTCTAAAGGAAGTCAGTCTCCTTCACACGATCACTCTCTTCTTCTCCTTTCTTCCAGTCAGTCCTCGCCCTTGAGGGGAATGTCGGGAGTTAAACTTACTGTTTTCATTTTCCTTACTCCGTGTTCTTCCTTCTTTCTTTCTTTCTTTCTTTCTTTCCTTCCTTCCTTCCTTCTTTCCTTCCTTCCTCCTAAAATGGGGCTGTACTTTAAAACCATCAGAAGCAGGACAAACCTACGTGATGAAAGGAGGCATTGTGGACCCTGACGAGATGGAAATAGTTCCATTTCAAATCTGTCAAGTGTTTTTTGTATTACAGAGGAGCGAGAGGCACAGAGGAAGAGGAGGAGAGCAGGAGGAGAGCAGGAGGAGGAGGAGAGCAGGAGGAGGAGGAGAGCAGGAGGAGGTCATGGAGAAGCAGAAGGTGGAAAGTGGAGGAGAGTAGAAAGAGGAGGTGGAGAAAGAGGATCCTGACATGAGTGGATACCTGACCCTTGAGTGTGTCCACGCTGCTCTGTCTCAGCTGCTGATAGTTTGGTCGTCCTGCGAGTGTCAGTGAGCAGCCAGCTTTAATAGCCACCGCCACAGAGTCACGGGGACATTTAATTAGCATGACATTATTTGAAATCGTCTCTCCCACTGCGACCTGTGTCATTTCCTGTCTCTCTCTCCCCCCCTCGCTGTTGTCTCTCATCCGTGTTTTCGGCTGCCCTCCACCTGAACCTCTGATTGGCTTCTCTCTGAATAAGCGATGAACTCCTCTCCTTTTTTCATCCCCCTCTTATCATCCCCTCATCCGCAGAGTGATGAGAGACTTTGATGAATGTCCTCATCCCCTACTGCTGGGTTAATCTGCAGAGGTGATAATAGATTTTTAATAGAGTCAGCATGTCAGTGTGGAGGGGGTTTGAGTTGGGTCGGTTCAGAAACAGAACCCATTACCAACACAGAACCTTCAGTGCTTTGCGGAACGTCCTAGAAGATTCTAACGTATTGTGATGATGGCCACTCCTTGTTTTCCTGGCGTGCGTGCGTCTGCCTGTGCCTGTGTGCATGTGCACGGGTGTGTGTGTGTGTGTAGTGGGGATGTTGCTTTTAGTTTGAACCCCAAAGAGGCAGAAATAACCTGTTTCTGTGTCTCTGAGTTTTACTCTGCTCTACTCAGTTCTACTTTGTTCTACTCTGTACTTTGTTCTACTCTAGTACTGCTGGACTCTCTCTAGTCTAAAGAATCTTACATTTGCCTCCATCTTAATCTGAAAATTACACTTCGTCCCTTATCCTCACTACCTCCCCACCCCATCCCCACCCCATACACCCATGTCATCAGGTCCTTTCATCCTAAACACCGTGTGTTAACAGCACTCTCAGCTCTCTCAGTCTATGATTACTTGATATTTATCCATATTTGAGTCTCTCTCCCCTCTTTTCCCTTGTCTCCTGTGATCTAAACATATTAGCTACAAACACATACGCTGGGTAAACAGTGTCAGTGCTCTCGGCTGGGGCTGACTCTAATTTAGATGGCCTTCTCTGTGGAGTGCATTAACGAGGGTGAGGAAGGGAGGGAGGAGAGAGAGAGAAAAGAGAGAAAGATGTATTTTCTTCTCCTGCCTTAGATTGAAGAGCGGGAAGAGATAGAGAAAGAGAGTGGGGAGAAAAGACTGAGGAGAGGGAGAAAGATAACACGACACAAAGGAAGGGAGAGAGAGGACGAAAGTAAATGATAGAGCAGGTTATTCCATCGTACCAAAAAACAAAGTAACTGTTGTAAATATTGTAAACTGTATCCAAATAAATGTTGCATCATACAAAATTATGAAACTGTGCTCTTTGTAAGAGAAACATATATAATAGAGAGAGTGAAATCGAGGGAGAAATCACAGTTCGAGGATTCGATTTGCCCTGCCTCTAGAAGGACAAGAGGAAAGGAGGCGAGGAAGGTTGTAGGAGAGAGGCGGGGGGAGGCGGGGGGAGGCGGGGGGGAGGCGGAGTGGGAGGGGAAGTTGACACAAGAACACCATTACTGAGCAAGAGACCTAATACAGGCCACAAGGCCATATTGATCCACTGCTGCCTGGATGAGACTTCCAAGACGCAGCCCGGAGCATGTGATGAATATTGAACACTATCAAACACTGTGTTCAGGCCTGAATGAGGAGGTCGGGAGGAGGGAGGGAGGGAGGGAGGGAGGGAGGGAGGGAGGGAGGGAGAGTAGACACAGACACAGGAGGAGACCGATCCATCTTCCTGGGCGAGCAGGGAGGGAAAGAGGAGCGAGTCTGATCTGGGAGAGAGGAGACAGACAGGAAGAGAGAAGTACCACAGGGCTGAAGAGGAGGAGAGGGGTAGACCTGAACAAAGGATCACACAGGTAACCCTGACAAGAGGACAAGAGAAAGAGGAGGTAAGAAGGACGGGAGAGGTAGACCTGAGAGGTGGGGGAGGGGGGAGGGGAGGAGGGGGAGGAGGTGGGAGGTGGATCCAGGCCAGAGGAGAAGCCGGAGAAGAAGGAGAACTGGCAGTGAAGAATCAGAGCAAAAGGAAAAGAATAAAAGTCCTGTCAGGTTTCAGAATAAAGGTCCCACTAGAGTTTCAACGCTCTGGTTGACGGAACATCTATTCTCCTCTCTATGGAATAGACAACCTCAAAGACGAGGAGATTCTCTCCGTCCGATTCTGTTCCTCTAAGAGTACTCTGTCCGTCGCTTCAGCCTGCCCGTGGCAGGGTCAGCCATGAGGGTTTGTCTCATCTCTGAACTCTGTGGCTTCTTGGGAGTTTTTTCATGTGGAGAGAACTTCCATCACACATACACACACATCTCCATCTCCTGCCTCTTCTATATATTCCTCATTTATCTCTTAATCTCGGTCAGGGTCTATTTCTAACACAACAGTTTTGTATCATGAAGAAACCTGCTTGTGATGCGGGGATCTGACGGCGATGGCACACGGCATGTGGTTCCTAGAGTAGACTCAGCCTGTTATACCCATTATGGGGATGAGAAGGGCCCTTGATGTGTGAATGATGTGTGTTTCAGTGTGAGAGAGAGTGTGTGTGCATGTGTGTGGGTGTGTGTGTGTGGGTGTGTGTGTGTGTGGGTGTGTGCGTGTGTGTGTGTGTGTGTGCTTATGTGTGTGCATGTGTGTGAGCCATATCTCATCAGCCCAGTCACACTGTCAACTGTAATGAATGTGCGCATTACCATGTAAGAGAGCCTTGTTCAGTGTTTACTGGGGGTACTTAGAAATACACTCATTATTATGGACCAGGACAGAGTCTCAGACAGACCCAGGCTAATCAATGATGACCAGGCAGGTCTCTTTTTCTATCTCTCTCGCCCTCTTGCTCTCCCTCTCTCTTCCTCTCACGTCGTCTCTCTCTCTCCCTTATTCTCTAGTTTTGTAGCTCATCTTTCCTCTTCTATAAGGCCAGCATCATAGCATCACAGCATCATCCATCATGAGCCTCTTAATAGATCTCTGAGACGAATGACACTCTTCAGCACAGCCAAGCACACACACACACACGCTCAGACACACTTCTTCTCACACACAGTTACACACACAGTCTAGCAATGACATGCACACAGACACACCAACACACACACACTGACACACACGTCCACATAAATACACACAGAGACAAATGTATACACGCATACACCCCTCCCACACACACGCACAGCCTTCAATATTCTTAATTAGCATCATCTTCCCTGGATGTTTGCTGGTTGTGAGCGATCATTTAATTAGCTGACTTTGGATGAGAGACGGCGGAATCTAAATATTTTGAAGAAGGGATAACAAGTTGAGCATCTAGCAGAGACCCTGTAGGGAGGAAGACAAGATCAGCACACACACACACACCACACACACACACCACACACACACCCACCACACACACACACCACACGCACACACCACACACACACCACACACACACACCACACACACACCACACACACACACCACACACATACCACACACACAGCCTTCAGCTTGTGTGGGGTCACAGACAAGCTCAGCTCTGTTGCAGAAGTAGCATCTAGCAGAGACCCTGTAGGGAGGAAGACAAGATCAGCACACACACACACACCACACACACACACCACACACATACCCACCACACACACACCCACCACACACACACCACACACACACCACACACACAGCCTTCAGCTTGTGTGGGGTCACAGACAAGCTCAGCTCTGTTGCAGAAGTAGCAATCACGTTCATATTTAAATTCATACAATTAGTTTTCTAATCGTGTTCTGGAACACTCCTGTCTTCGTCGCATGAAAGGAGACGCTTGACTTTGAGATCTGTACAGAGAATTAACTGACAGGAAAAGATGGGGGGAAACAAAATATGTATTTTACATGCAACTCTCTCTCTCTTTTTTCTCTCTCTCTTTATTTTTATTTTTTTGTCTTTCTCATTCTCGTATACTTTCCTATCCAGAGAGACGGATGCCAGATGTTGAAGTTAGGGTTAGATTAGAGTTAGCTTGGTATTAAAACCTATGATCCCCAGGTGGGTAAGACAGTAAACAGTTGAGTTGTGTGGAGCCAGGGCATGACTCAGTCCTGTCTGGATGTCCCCAGGCTGCCACGGCAGCCTGCCCACCCCAGAGAAGAAGCCTCACCCTGGGCTAGACAGCAGAGAGGTTCAGGTGCTGCTAGCTGCACATGATCCACAATCAATAGGCTGAGATCAGAGATTCTCCTCCCCCGCCCCACACCATCCGCACTCTTCTCCTTCTCCTCTTTTTACTCCCCTCCTCCCCCTCCCCTTCCCTCCCTCTCCCCCTCCTCCTTGGGGAGTTGTGGCTGGTAGCACCAAACCAACCCTCTTCACTTTATCACCCGCCTTGAAAGAAGAAGCCTCTTAGTTTCTTACACACACACACACACACACACATCAGATACATTTCACGCACGCACACACTCTCACACTGAGACAGATTGTGATAGCCTTACCAGCCAGCATCTTTACAGATACAGGACAAAGGAGGTCATGAGGTCAACGAAAAGACAGTGCAAAAACCACCACCGGGTAGTCTTAGTTGTGTGTGTGTGACAGGGGTTTAGGACACTGAGCAGAGACAACGGAGAAATAGACGGTTGGATTATATACGTGACTTCGCAAACATTTAAGATTCTGCGCACTCGAGACCAAATGTCAGCGAGCGACGGAGCAACGCGGACGTTAATTACAAAGTCATTAACGGATCTCAGTGGTAATTTTCCAGTTTGCGGCGTATTTACAAAGTCTAACATTTCTACTTGGTTACTCTGTTTATCATTCTTCCATATTAACGTTCTCCCACACGTCCCCACACAGATCAGAAAAAACAGTGATCATTCATGAGAACTTCCGAAAATTGACTATTTTAATAGATATCATAGACCCTACCTAATCAGATATCAGTAGGCCTGTCTGATTGCATCTCATTCATACCGAAACGCATTAGAAAAAATCGTTTTTTTATATTATTAGCGTCGCAGAGTATTGTGTTAAAGGAATTTTCTGTGAGATTAGCTGGCTGGATATTTAATTGTAATTATCTTCTCTATAGTAAATGCGATTTTTGTTTATACATATTTATAATATATGCTAGGCCTATACATATTTATCCAGCGATGGTTTGAGCGTTTTACTGTAAAGAGGATGAGTTCGGAGTTGAGTTATTTCATTAGCATGGTTAAATACAACCTATAGGATTCTCTAAAGGTTAGAAGACACTGGTCACAGATACCATATAGAAACTGCACGGTTTAATAAAAATGTATTTACTTTGAAAGGTTTAATAATAATTTACAAATTATTTTATTGAAAATGACTTACAAAGTTGGATTTGAACCAGGAATCTCTTTGTCTGCACAGAGAAATGCTCTACCACTGAGTTTTGCCCATGTGTTAATTTGGTCAAAATTTACACCGTGATCAGAAGGCCAAAGATTAAATAATCTCTTTATTTATAGTGGTTTAATCAATGTTTTATGAGTCATTCATTTGCATCTACTCTATGTTGAATGTTACATTAAATAGAAAGTGTTTACTTTTCTTAGATACATCAGACAAGCATTAAAAGATGTCCCGTTATTTTGATTTTTTTTACGTTGGCCAACATATCACATCGCTTTATTTTGCCTTCGATTAAAAAAAAAAATCTGTCTGCCAGAAGGCTTTTTATGAATCACTCAAGTAGCAGCTGTCAAATGTTCGAGTCCAGGATTCTGTCTTCACTCCATGTCTTCCCACCTCCCCCTCCCCCCCTCCTACCCCTCCCCCTCCCCCCTCCTCCCCCCCTCCCCCCTCACCCGAGAGTCACCGCTCCAGACCTGAGACCCACATGCCAGGGCAGGGATAAAGGCAGCTTTGTATGATGTTACTTCTGATATCTTGAAGAAGACATCAGATAAATCTGTGCTTATCCTTGTTAGCAACTCGTTGAGGAGGTCTTGAAGACCAGCTTCTCTCTCTGGGAGTGACGTCTCTTCGACACCAGCAGGATTTGGTATCGGTAGGCTGGGACATGCCACTGGTGTCTAAAGACCTGGACTAAGTTCATGTTTATTCAAATGTTTCATCGAAACCTCTGTTGTAGCTGTTTTTGAACATGTCAGGAACAGTGTTGTACAACGTGTAAATGTTGGATAACGTTATGCTGCTTGATATGAATATAAACATGAATGACTGACATGAAAAATGACTAAATGTAATGTAATGAATGCACTATATTCTCTGATACATTACATCGACTACCAGTCTCTATCCAATCTGGGACACGCTTTCATTCAGTGATGTGCTGTTGCCGGGTAGAACAGCAGTATATTTGGTGTCAGAACTGGATGGCATTGGCAGATGAGCTGATTGAAAAATGGTTCGACCCCCAGAAGATTAGCCAGTGTAGGACAGATACATTTGTAGAGTAGCATTAGTTTAAGCTCTTCTATCTGTCTATCTGTCTATCTGTCTGTCTCTCTTTCTTTCTTTCTTTCTTTCTTTCTCTCTCTCTCTCTCTCTCTCTCTCTCTCTCTCTCTCTCTCTCTCTCTCTCTCTCTCTCTCTCTCTCTCTCTCTCTCTCTCACTCACTCTCTCGTCCTGTTTAGTCACTCGCTATTAGAGTGCTATAGATTATTGTACAGAAAATTAGGCTGGGAGGAGAGGATGTGAGGAGAGGAAGGAGAGGACTGAAGGCTAGGAGAGGACAAGAAGAGATGGAAGGAGAGGAGAGGACTGAAGGCTAGGAGGGGACAAGAAGAGATGGAAGGAGAGGAGAGGAGAGGACTGAAGGCTAGGAGGGGACAAGAAGAGATGGAAGGAGAGGAGAGGACTGAAGGCTAGGAGGGGACAAGAAGAGATGGAAGGAGAGGAGAGGAGAGGACTGAAGGCTAGGAGGGGACAAGAAGAAATGGAAGGAGAGGAGAGGACTGAAGGCTAGGAGGGGACAAGAAGAGAGGGAAGGAGAGGAACAGAAGAGATGAGTGGAAGGGAAGGGAGAAGAGGTTAGGGGTTCATTCCTACTGTGGCCTCATGGCCCTTCACAGTCCACCAGCCAGGCTAATGGCAGCACTGTGTGAAGCTCTCATCAGTGCCAGAGGTCAGTCCATCCCCCTCCTCTTCTCACTCACCTGCTCTCCTTACCTCTCCCCCTCCTCCTCTCACTCACCTGCTCTCCTTACCTCTCCCCTCCTCCTCTCACTCACCTGCTCTCCTTACCTCTCTCCCTCATCCACTCACCCGCCTCCTCCCCTCTCTCCTCCTTCCCTTCTCGTCTCCTCCCATCTGTGTGTCAGGTCTCAGTCTGGCTGAGGGGAGTAAAGTGTTTAACATGGATCTGGGTCACAGTGGGATTCCCTCCATCCTCTCTCCCTGTCTTTCCCTCTTTTTCTTCCTCCGTCTTTCTCTCGTTCTGTCTCTCTGCCTTTATCTCTGCCTCCTCTCTCTCTCTCTTTGCAACGACCTGTTTCTCTGCCTTCCTCCCTAACTGCCAATTTGACACCACGTCTCTCTGGCTAACAGCCCCTTGCTCCAGTGATGTGATTTGCAGATAGTTTCTGGATTGCTAAGGATTCTGGGATTTATTTTACTGCTGAGGATCCTGGGGCATGTAGTTCTGCTGTATCTGTCTTTTATGACAGTTTAATTGGGCGGTTTTCAGTTATTTTCCACAGTCCATTGTAGGTCTCAAAGGAGCATCTTTTAGCAGGCTGGTAAAACTGAGTGGAATTAGAAAGCTGACACATCATTGAGCTTATGACTGTGACATAAATCACCTTCAAGAGTCAACAATTTCTTTAGTCTTTTTTTTTGGGGGGGGGGGGGGGGTGTATTTTAAGCCCTTTTTCTTCTTATATGAAGTGATGGGTACGTGAATGTGTGCTTGTGTGCATGTGTCTATGTGTGTGTTTACGTGTGTCCTTCCTGGAAACATTTCTGTTTGACAAGCCACTATGACCGACAGAAAATCTGTCTCACAAACACCAGGACAGAATGGATTTTGACTGGAAGCTGGTTTAGTTTGCCTTCTAATAAGATAAATAATACATCGTCATTTGCATTTTGTCAAATGAACTGAGGATGATCTATTGTGCATCTCCACAGCGACTAACAAGACATGACCAGATAAAGATTCTCTGAGGGCTTAGGTTGGTCGTTTGTGGGCATCAATGAAGCTTTGATCTGCTGTGGTGACCTATCCTCTTTCCTCCCCAACTAGGCAACCACCAGCATGACTACCAACACAGCCACCTAGACCTCACCGCCCTCACGCCCAAAATAGGTAAGAGTTCCCATCCTTTGCATGGCTGCATGTCAAACCTGACCTCATATCCCTCCGTACGTATAATAGCCAGTGATTCAGAAACAGTTATGTGCACTTTGTTAAAAAGTTTGTTGTTGTGATGCACTGTATTCATCTAGCTTTTATTCAAAACAACGTACAGAGCGGGGACTTTAATTTGCAACCTCTTGATCTGCTCTAACCACTAAGCTATATCTATCCTCATCCGTTTGTTGTGTGTGGAGGTGATTTTACCGTGCTGTTACGCACAGGTGTCTGTCATTTGACCCTCACGGCTCACCGTACTTGATAGACGTGCAAGACCCACGTTTCCCCAGCAGCCCAGATGTTGTTTATGAGAACGTCTCTTTCTATACCAAACACTTCACAAAGACAGGACAACGCTGATCCAAATTTGAATCTGAATGTTTTACTTCACAAGTTTTAAATAAGCAGTTACAGATGAATGAGAAGTCATTCTGAAACCTCTACCAATTGTGTGTGTGTGTGTGTGGCATGTGAACTGTGTTTCCATTTAAGACGATCCAGAGGAACATTCAGACTTTGTATTCATTCAAGCAAAATGACAAAACTGTTGTTTCAAAGGAAAAATTAAAGCTTAGTTTGCAAATGGAACTAGATTGGAAGAAAATGAAACAAACATGCTGTTCATTTGGGTTGTAGAAAAAGCTCAAATTAATGAAATCGCCTCCTGAATGTAATTTTATTGGTAAAATTTAGAACATTTAAGATTTGTTTGGGGATGGAATTCCTAGGTTGCCACACTTCCTAATAGCAGTAAAATGATGAGAGAGAGAGAGAGAGAGAGAGAGAGAGAGACGTTCAGACGTCTCTCAGGCACGGCTACAGATCTAGAACATAACTGATCTGCAGCAGTGGTTCTGTGATGGTATCGAAACCTGTGATAGACCCATAAACAACCAAAAGCTAAAAGTCAGTTATCCTCCCAGAGTCCCATTCAGGCTGAGAAGCCAGTCCAACAAAGACGCTCCACAGAGTGTAAATCTCCAACCGTTTTCATGGCAACACATTTCAGATTTACACGGTCCGATCAAAGATTTCATCATATTTCCATGTCACTGATTTGAATAATTTCATTTTGAACCAAATAGTAATGTACAAAATTGAATTAAAACCGTTTGGTGTACGCTTGAATTATTTAAATCAGTTGTATTCATGGATATTTTACACAGAGTCTAAATATATTCATCTGATTCTTGTTCATGGTGGTGCTTAAGCCAGGCCCATACAACCAGTCATGTCAAGTATAATCTGAACTTTCCTTTTAAACTTGTTGTGTTCAAACATCATGATCATAATACTGAACTCTATCATCAAAGCTAAATCCCATAAGCTAAAACCATGGCCCGTAGTGATGCCAACACATTACATGATGTTTACATTCAATTCCTTGAGCAGATGCTTTTAGCCAAAGTGAAAAACAAAACAGAATGTACAGGAGGAAATCATGTCGACATCATCAGTAAAATATCGTCTTTCCAAGGTCAGGGGTCAAGGTGGGTGTTGGTGTTACTGATCAATGAACTATGTTTGTCATTGATATTTTTCTCTCTCGCTTGGATTTTTCACTTAGCCCACAGAACCATGCACTATGGTAAGTAATACACATATACACCTGCTGTACATGTGTATGTCCCCCTCTCTCTCTATCTCTCTTTATCTCTCTCTCTCACACACACACACACAATTGTGCGTGCACTCACACACCACACGTACACACACACTGTGGTGTGTGTCCTATGACAGGAGCCTTCTGTCCAGGTGGTCATCAGGGTCAAGGGTCAAGGCAGATGCACCACTTAGGGGTTTTGATCTATTTTTCCCTTCCATCCATTTCTCACCTCTCTTCTCTCACCTCTCTTTTCTCTCTCTCTC